>NC_086237.1:3982500-4270786 GCF_036321145.2 Pelmatolapia mariae | reverse complement strand
TACAAATTGTCCACATCCATGGAGAAAAAATAAAAGTCCTCAACAATTTTTAAATTTTTAACAATTTCAATGAAATGATATGTGTCCTTCACATATGCGGGATGCTTTACAGATAATGGATTCAAATAATAATCTAGAAATTCCGCTGTACGATAAGTCTCGCTCTCGCAATCTGACACAATGGGCCTCCCCGGGGGGATCTCGTACGGGATGGTCCATTTGTCTGGATCTTTATGTATTTTTGGCAGTATATAAAACCGCCTCTCTCTAGGTTGTGAACTACCCACTAGGTATTTGTACTGTTTAGAATTAATGAATTTTTGGTCCTTTAGTGATTTAAGTATGTTTTTAACAATTGGGATTGTTTCCAAATACAATGGTTTGTCTAATTTCCTGTAATATGTGGTGTCCTGTAATTGTCGTTGTACTTCAAACGTGTATTGTTCCCGACTTAAAATTACGACCGCCGATCCTTTATCGGCTGGCTTTATGACTATGTGTTTAGTGTTTTTTAGCTCTCGCAGTGCTCTAATTTCTGCCGATGAAATATTCTGTTTTTCTCTAATTGGTTTATAACAACTTTTAAACTTGTCCAAATCTCTATGAATTAAAGATTCCACCTCTGGTGGAAGCTCATGCAAAGGCGGTGTCCAATCTGACGGACCCGTGAAAGGCATTTTCTTTCTCCTTTCTGAGTTCCTAAAATATGTAGCCAACTTAATTTTTCTATGGTAACTCTGCATATCAAACTCAAACTTAAGCTTTTCATTCTTACCTATATACAATGCTGGAACAAAGAATAGTCCTTTTTTCAACAGTTCCCGTTGTGGCCTCGACAGTCTAAAGTTCTTTGCCAAGACCACCACGTCCTGACCTTGAAGGCTTAATCCACTGTCGCCCCCATACTGGTCCAGACTCAGGGGGTGTTGCAGTTTAAAAAGGACATCCAATGCTGGAACATGGCCTTGCCCGTTTCCTCGGTCCAATGGATGTCGTCTTCTTCGGTATGGAACAAGTCCTCGTCCAAAAGGGGAATGTGTACTCTATTTCTGTAGATATAGTCATTCAGGACCTGTAGATTCGACTTGTCCTCAGCTGGCAGGTTCTCCGAGAAATTAATCTGAGGAACCCAAATTTCTGCATATGGGAACCGCTTCTTTGCAGCTCTCACTGCCGCCTGCACATTCTTGATGGTCGTTTCCTTTGGCTTGTTGGCCCTGCTGTTGATCCCGAAGGACAAGACCATCTTCTCTACCACCAAATCCTGTGGCGGTACCGTCTTCTTCAACAAGGCTTCTGCATGGCGGAAGTCCGCCCCTGGAAAACTCTCCACCTGCAAGTTCTTGTTGGAAAAATCTGGGAATTTGGTGAGGTTGGAATCTCCCAAGAAGATCCATTTGCGGTTCGCCACCCAGTTCCAGTCAGTCATCTTCCTTGTGGTGTTCTGATGTCGATTCACCCGGAACCGAGGACCCCTGGATCTCTCGACCTCATCAAACAAATCCCCAGAAAGATCAAAAAGCGGCTCCTCATCCTCCGAGCCTTCTCGATGGGCCTGGGCTCCAACCTGTACATCTCGTGCTGAAAGCTGGGAAGATTGTCCCTGCTCCTCTGCTGCTTGAGCCTCTCTCTCGGCCTCCGCTGCCGCCCTGGCCCTGGCCTCATCACGTTCCTCCTCCGCTTGCATCTCATCAAACAAGGCCTCCAACTCCAACTGGGAGGCTGTACGTTCCGGAGGAAGCAGGGGTTCAAAGTCTGGCAGGTGGTCCTCCTGTGCTTCTTCCAGAAAGAGATCTTCTTCAGGAAGAACCACCCCTTTGGGTCTCCTTATCCGTCTTTGGACCTCCCTCCTTTCCAGGGGAGATGGCATCCATTCAGCCACGTTGGGGCTTGACCATCTAGCCTCTGCCTCAGGGACCTGGTCTGTCATGGTGGCCACCGAGGTCTTTGGCGCTGCCCGCCGACGGGGTTGTACCATGCGTGCAGACTCACTTGAAGAATCCACGCCACGCTGTTCTCGCACCTGGACCGGTTCACCCTCGAGCTGAGTTGAGATGAGAGCCTCAGCATGGTCAATGATGCTCCGCGTGATCCGTCTCAGGTTTCGCTTGGCCCAGCGGGATGCCACCTCAAAAGCCTTTCTCCATTCACGAGTGTCCATGCTGGAGAGTTCTTGCAGAAACCTCTCCAAGCTTCCTTCATAATGTTCCATCAAAATCTGGAGGGTCATCTGACCCCAATTTCTTGCATTTCCCACGATCATGTCTGTGGTATCCTGCCTTGGGTATGCCGGCTTAATCATCCCAGCTAGGATATCCACCATCTTTACAATCATCCTGGGCTCCGGCCTACCTGGCTTTGGAGCCACGTTCTGAAGATGGTGCACCATCTTTATGATGCCATGCAGCTTACGGATCAGTCTTCCAAAATCGGGACTTGCCGCTTCTCTTATCACATCATCATCTCTGGTCCTGGAAGAGCTCCCTCTTCGGGCTGGTCGGAATCGTCCCTGCCGGACCACAGCTGCATACGAGCGGAATGGGACTTGGGGACCAAAGTACCGGGGGACCCGGGGGGGAGGCACTGGCGGGTTAGGATGGGGAAGAAAATCCCTTCTCCGGGAGGAAAAGGAGCGTGCACGGTCCATCCCTCCCTGCGGTCCTCCGTACCCGTCCCAGAAGACCTGGCGGTCACGTTGGCGCCGGCGGCCATAGCGCACCACCGTCCAGCCGTCTTCCATGGCGTCCAGTATTTTTACTTTTTATCTTTTCTTCTTTTTTCACAAAAAATAAAATTTGTTCTCCAAAAAAAATTGTTTTTAATTTGAATGGAAACAAAAAACGCTTTCCAAAATGTGGAAAGGAAAAGGTCACGAAAAAATAAATAAAGAACAAAGGAAGGTGTGCCAAAAAAAACTGTTTATTTAAAAATAAACACAAAAAACACAACGTTTCAACCGTGTACGGTCTTCCTCAGGTGTGGCACACAGAAAACTGCAAGCTGGATTAGCTGGCAACAGTTAGACTGGCAAGGATGTGCTCCCATCGAGTGCCGAGTGGAAAATGAGCTCCTGTGCGAGCTCCGCCTTATATACTCTCCCCTCGGCTGTGTAAAATCCCATTTGTCTTTTTTAAGTTTCGTTCGGTAAAAATGAATTTGGTCTTTATTTTTTAATCTGCATTACATTTTAACCGTTTTTTAGCCAAAAATAACATATTTGCACTCTATGAACTTACCTTTAATAAATTTTAAAGCCAAATTAATTTAATCACTGTTTTTATTCCCAATTTGTTTTTAATCCATTTTTAACTATAAATAGTCTTGCAAACCCTATGAATTGTGATAATAAATTTATGAACCCTATTTTTTAGAATTTTTAAGCCCATGTTTTCAAATTTTTACTAATTTAATTCCCCATTATTAATTAATACATTTGCAACCCTCATATTAAATACAAAAAATCAAAAGGGTAGGGTTTAGGATTAGGGTTAAAAATGAATTTGGGGTCAAAAAGTGGGGATAAAGTGGTTAGGGTTAGGGCTAACATACAGGGTTGGGGTTAGGTTCAGGATAAGACAAAGGACTGGGGTTAGACTAACATAGGGCTAACATTGAGGTTAGGTTTAGGGATGGGACTTGGGTTGGGGTTAGGGTGGTGTGAAACACTGGGGAACAAAAAGGTGGGGTCAAATTAAGATGGGTTCGAGGTTGGGGTTAAGGAGGTTAAGGTTAGGATGGGATTAAGGGTTGGAAATTAACCAAAACCTTCTCCAATAAAAGCCTAGTTCCATTTTACATTAAGACCCAATGGTTCTTTAGTTCCCAATGTGTAAATCCAATATCTCTCCCTCTTTTTTCGTTCCCAATCTGTCCAATCCATGCCTTGTTGTAGTCCAGCCATTCTCAGCGAATCCCAGCCATGTTTAAGAAAATGTACAACTAAAGGTGCATCAGGTTCCTTCTTTTTCCTGATGTTATACACATGTTGGTACAATCTACTGTACAAATCATTTCCAGTTTCACCCACGTACTTCTTTCCACATTTTGAACAAAAAATAACATAAACACAATTCTTTGTTTGTGGGCTGAAACTTTGTGTAACTGAAATAATAGTCCTGTCCTTTACATTCCTAACAAACTCAAGCTTCGTAAACAGGGCCTCTAAGGACTTCGGTTTGCTCGATTCGAGCCGTGGAAGTCTTGCCCTTACAAGCAGGTCAGCTAAATTTTTGTTCCTCCGAAAGGCCGATATGACTCTTGAATTTGGGATAAGAGCTGCCTGACCTATGACCTCATCAAAATGATCCTTCATATGTCTATTAAAATACCTGCTGTTAGAGGAAAATGTACTAATGAGTGGGATTAAGTCCCCCTTCACCTTCTCACGTTCCTCTTGAAAGGTCTTAAGACATTTCTTCAAAAAGGGTCGAGAATATCCTCTTTCACGCAATGCCTTAAACAGGGTGATTACTGCCTTTCTAAAGTCCGCCGGTTGGGTACAAATCCGCCGAAATCTGAGAAGCTGAGACTTAACGATACCACGGAATGTGTGTTTTGGATGAAAACTAAATTTGTGTAACAAGGCGTGCGTGTCTGTAGTTTTAAAGAAAACTTTGATATCGAGTTTACGAGTGATGTTAAACCCGGGCCCTTTGAACACCGTGGTGTCCAAGAAGTCTATGGCCTCCTTATTGATTTCAAATTTTAATTGAATTGATGGATCGTGGGAATTCAACGTTTGCACAAATTCTGTAAATTCCAATTCAGATCCGGTCCAAATCCCCCAAATATCATCCAAATATCTCAAATAATGGGCCGGCTTCTTTTTACACTTTGGAAGCACTTCCGCTTCCCAATTGGCCATGAATATATTTGCATAAGCCGGTGCAAATTTCTTGCCCATTGCGGTTCCTTTAATTTGCAAATAAAATTGTTCATCAAACATGAAATCATTCTTTGTCAAATTAATTTCTAGCAATTGTAGCAATTCCTGATCAGGCCTTTTAGGATCCGGAAATTTCTGGAAAATATTCCTCACAGTAGCAATTCCCGCCTCAATTGGAATATTAGTATACAAATTGTCCACATCCATGGAGAAAAAATAAAAGTCCTCAACAATTTTTAAATTTTTAACAATTTCAATGAAATGATATGTGTCCTTCACATATGCGGGATGCTTTACAGATAATGGATTCAAATAATAATCTAGAAATTCCGCTGTACGATAAGTCTCGCTCTCGCAATCTGACACAATGGGCCTCCCCGGGGGGATCTCGTACGGGATGGTCCATTTGTCTGGATCTTTATGTATTTTTGGCAGTATATAAAACCGCCTCTCTCTAGGTTGTGAACTACCCACTAGGTATTTGTACTGTTTAGAATTAATGAATTTTTGGTCCTTTAGTGATTTAAGTATGTTTTTAACAATTGGGATTGTTTCCAAATACAATGGTTTGTCTAATTTCCTGTAATATGTGGTGTCCTGTAATTGTCGTTGTACTTCAAACGTGTATTGTTCCCGACTTAAAATTACGACCGCCGATCCTTTATCGGCTGGCTTTATGACTATGTGTTTAGTGTTTTTTAGCTCTCGCAGTGCTCTAATTTCTGCCGATGAAATATTCTGTTTTTCTCTAATTGGTTTATAACAACTTTTAAACTTGTCCAAATCTCTATGAATTAAAGATTCCACCTCTGGTGGAAGCTCATGCAAAGGCGGTGTCCAATCTGACGGACCCGTGAAAGGCATTTTCTTTCTCCTTTCTGAGTTCCTAAAATATGTAGCCAACTTAATTTTTCTATGGTAACTCTGCATATCAAACTCAAACTTAAGCTTTTCATTCTTACCTATATACAATGCTGGAACAAAGAATAGTCCTTTTTTCAACAGTTCCCGTTGTGGCCTCGACAGTCTAAAGTTCTTTGCCAAGACCACCACGTCCTGACCTTGAAGGCTTAATCCACTGTCGCCCCCATACTGGTCCAGACTCAGGGGGTGTTGCAGTTTAAAAAGGACATCCAATGCTGGAACATGGCCTTGCCCGTTTCCTCGGTCCAATGGATGTCGTCTTCTTCGGTATGGAACAAGTCCTCGTCCAAAAGGGGAATGTGTACTCTATTTCTGTAGATATAGTCATTCAGGACCTGTAGATTCGACTTGTCCTCAGCTGGCAGGTTCTCCGAGAAATTAATCTGAGGAACCCAAATTTCTGCATATGGGAACCGCTTCTTTGCAGCTCTCACTGCCGCCTGCACATTCTTGATGGTCGTTTCCTTTGGCTTGTTGGCCCTGCTGTTGATCCCGAAGGACAAGACCATCTTCTCTACCACCAAATCCTGTGGCGGTACCGTCTTCTTCAACAAGGCTTCTGCATGGCGGAAGTCCGCCCCTGGAAAACTCTCCACCTGCAAGTTCTTGTTGGAAAAATCTGGGAATTTGGTGAGGTTGGAATCTCCCAAGAAGATCCATTTGCGGTTCGCCACCCAGTTCCAGTCAGTCATCTTCCTTGTGGTGTTCTGATGTCGATTCACCCGGAACCGAGGACCCCTGGATCTCTCGACCTCATCAAACAAATCCCCAGAAAGATCAAAAAGCGGCTCCTCATCCTCCGAGCCTTCTCGATGGGCCTGGGCTCCAACCTGTACATCTCGTGCTGAAAGCTGGGAAGATTGTCCCTGCTCCTCTGCTGCTTGAGCCTCTCTCTCGGCCTCCGCTGCCGCCCTGGCCCTGGCCTCATCACGTTCCTCCTCCGCTTGCATCTCATCAAACAAGGCCTCCAACTCCAACTGGGAGGCTGTACGTTCCGGAGGAAGCAGGGGTTCAAAGTCTGGCAGGTGGTCCTCCTGTGCTTCTTCCAGAAAGAGATCTTCTTCAGGAAGAACCACCCCTTTGGGTCTCCTTATCCGTCTTTGGACCTCCCTCCTTTCCAGGGGAGATGGCATCCATTCAGCCACGTTGGGGCTTGACCATCTAGCCTCTGCCTCAGGGACCTGGTCTGTCATGGTGGCCACCGAGGTCTTTGGCGCTGCCCGCCGACGGGGTTGTACCATGCGTGCAGACTCACTTGAAGAATCCACGCCACGCTGTTCTCGCACCTGGACCGGTTCACCCTCGAGCTGAGTTGAGATGAGAGCCTCAGCATGGTCAATGATGCTCCGCGTGATCCGTCTCAGGTTTCGCTTGGCCCAGCGGGATGCCACCTCAAAAGCCTTTCTCCATTCACGAGTGTCCATGCTGGAGAGTTCTTGCAGAAACCTCTCCAAGCTTCCTTCATAATGTTCCATCAAAATCTGGAGGGTCATCTGACCCCAATTTCTTGCATTTCCCACGATCATGTCTGTGGTATCCTGCCTTGGGTATGCCGGCTTAATCATCCCAGCTAGGATATCCACCATCTTTACAATCATCCTGGGCTCCGGCCTACCTGGCTTTGGAGCCACGTTCTGAAGATGGTGCACCATCTTTATGATGCCATGCAGCTTACGGATCAGTCTTCCAAAATCGGGACTTGCCGCTTCTCTTATCACATCATCATCTCTGGTCCTGGAAGAGCTCCCTCTTCGGGCTGGTCGGAATCGTCCCTGCCGGACCACAGCTGCATACGAGCGGAATGGGACTTGGGGACCAAAGTACCGGGGGACCCGGGGGGGAGGCACTGGCGGGTTAGGATGGGGAAGAAAATCCCTTCTCCGGGAGGAAAAGGAGCGTGCACGGTCCATCCCTCCCTGCGGTCCTCCGTACCCGTCCCAGAAGACCTGGCGGTCACGTTGGCGCCGGCGGCCATAGCGCACCACCGTCCAGCCGTCTTCCATGGCGTCCAGTATTTTTACTTTTTATCTTTTCTTCTTTTTTCACAAAAAATAAAATTTGTTCTCCAAAAAAAATTGTTTTTAATTTGAATGGAAACAAAAAACGCTTTCCAAAATGTGGAAAGGAAAAGGTCACGAAAAAATAAATAAAGAACAAAGGAAGGTGTGCCAAAAAAAACTGTTTATTTAAAAATAAACACAAAAAACACAACGTTTCAACCGTGTACGGTCTTCCTCAGGTGTGGCACACAGAAAACTGCAAGCTGGATTAGCTGGCAACAGTTAGACTGGCAAGGATGTGCTCCCATCGAGTGCCGAGTGGAAAATGAGCTCCTGTGCGAGCTCCGCCTTATATACTCTCCCCTCGGCTGTGTAAAATCCCATTTGTCTTTTTTAAGTTTCGTTCGGTAAAAATGAATTTGGTCTTTATTTTTTAATCTGCATTACATTTTAACCGTTTTTTAGCCAAAAATAACATATTTGCACTCTATGAACTTACCTTTAATAAATTTTAAAGCCAAATTAATTTAATCACTGTTTTTATTCCCAATTTGTTTTTAATCCATTTTTAACTATAAATAGTCTTGCAAACCCTATGAATTGTGATAATAAATTTATGAACCCTATTTTTTAGAATTTTTAAGCCCATGTTTTCAAATTTTTACTAATTTAATTCCCCATTATTAATTAATACATTTGCAACCCTCATATTAAATACAAAAAATCAAAAGGGTAGGGTTTAGGATTAGGGTTAAAAATGAATTTGGGGTCAAAAAGTGGGGATAAAGTGGTTAGGGTTAGGGCTAACATACAGGGTTGGGGTTAGGTTCAGGATAAGACAAAGGACTGGGGTTAGACTAACATAGGGCTAACATTGAGGTTAGGTTTAGGGATGGGACTTGGGTTGGGGTTAGGGTGGTGTGAAACACTGGGGAACAAAAAGGTGGGGTCAAATTAAGATGGGTTCGAGGTTGGGGTTAAGGAGGTTAAGGTTAGGATGGGATTAAGGGTTGGAAATTAACCAAAACCTTCTCCAATAAAAGCCTAGTTCCATTTTACATTAAGACCCAATGGTTCTTTAGTTCCCAATGTGTAAATCCAATATCTCTCCCTCTTTTTTCGTTCCCAATCTGTCCAATCCATGCCTTGTTGTAGTCCAGCCATTCTCAGCGAATCCCAGCCATGTTTAAGAAAATGTACAACTAAAGGTGCATCAGGTTCCTTCTTTTTCCTGATGTTATACACATGTTGGTACAATCTACTGTACAAATCATTTCCAGTTTCACCCACGTACTTCTTTCCACATTTTGAACAAAAAATAACATAAACACAATTCTTTGTTTGTGGGCTGAAACTTTGTGTAACTGAAATAATAGTCCTGTCCTTTACATTCCTAACAAACTCAAGCTTCGTAAACAGGGCCTCTAAGGACTTCGGTTTGCTCGATTCGAGCCGTGGAAGTCTTGCCCTTACAAGCAGGTCAGCTAAATTTTTGTTCCTCCGAAAGGCCGATATGACTCTTGAATTTGGGATAAGAGCTGCCTGACCTATGACCTCATCAAAATGATCCTTCATATGTCTATTAAAATACCTGCTGTTAGAGGAAAATGTACTAATGAGTGGGATTAAGTCCCCCTTCACCTTCTCACGTTCCTCTTGAAAGGTCTTAAGACATTTCTTCAAAAAGGGTCGAGAATATCCTCTTTCACGCAATGCCTTAAACAGGGTGATTACTGCCTTTCTAAAGTCCGCCGGTTGGGTACAAATCCGCCGAAATCTGAGAAGCTGAGACTTAACGATACCACGGAATGTGTGTTTTGGATGAAAACTAAATTTGTGTAACAAGGCGTGCGTGTCTGTAGTTTTAAAGAAAACTTTGATATCGAGTTTACGAGTGATGTTAAACCCGGGCCCTTTGAACACCGTGGTGTCCAAGAAGTCTATGGCCTCCTTATTGATTTCAAATTTTAATTGAATTGATGGATCGTGGGAATTCAACGTTTGCACAAATTCTGTAAATTCCAATTCAGATCCGGTCCAAATCCCCCAAATATCATCCAAATATCTCAAATAATGGGCCGGCTTCTTTTTACACTTTGGAAGCACTTCCGCTTCCCAATTGGCCATGAATATATTTGCATAAGCCGGTGCAAATTTCTTGCCCATTGCGGTTCCTTTAATTTGCAAATAAAATTGTTCATCAAACATGAAATCATTCTTTGTCAAATTAATTTCTAGCAATTGTAGCAATTCCTGATCAGGCCTTTTAGGATCCGGAAATTTCTGGAAAATATTCCTCACAGTAGCAATTCCCGCCTCAATTGGAATATTAGTATACAAATTGTCCACATCCATGGAGAAAAAATAAAAGTCCTCAACAATTTTTAAATTTTTAACAATTTCAATGAAATGATATGTGTCCTTCACATATGCGGGATGCTTTACAGATAATGGATTCAAATAATAATCTAGAAATTCCGCTGTACGATAAGTCTCGCTCTCGCAATCTGACACAATGGGCCTCCCCGGGGGGATCTCGTACGGGATGGTCCATTTGTCTGGATCTTTATGTATTTTTGGCAGTATATAAAACCGCCTCTCTCTAGGTTGTGAACTACCCACTAGGTATTTGTACTGTTTAGAATTAATGAATTTTTGGTCCTTTAGTGATTTAAGTATGTTTTTAACAATTGGGATTGTTTCCAAATACAATGGTTTGTCTAATTTCCTGTAATATGTGGTGTCCTGTAATTGTCGTTGTACTTCAAACGTGTATTGTTCCCGACTTAAAATTACGACCGCCGATCCTTTATCGGCTGGCTTTATGACTATGTGTTTAGTGTTTTTTAGCTCTCGCAGTGCTCTAATTTCTGCCGATGAAATATTCTGTTTTTCTCTAATTGGTTTATAACAACTTTTAAACTTGTCCAAATCTCTATGAATTAAAGATTCCACCTCTGGTGGAAGCTCATGCAAAGGCGGTGTCCAATCTGACGGACCCGTGAAAGGCATTTTCTTTCTCCTTTCTGAGTTCCTAAAATATGTAGCCAACTTAATTTTTCTATGGTAACTCTGCATATCAAACTCAAACTTAAGCTTTTCATTCTTACCTATATACAATGCTGGAACAAAGAATAGTCCTTTTTTCAACAGTTCCCGTTGTGGCCTCGACAGTCTAAAGTTCTTTGCCAAGACCACCACGTCCTGACCTTGAAGGCTTAATCCACTGTCGCCCCCATACTGGTCCAGACTCAGGGGGTGTTGCAGTTTAAAAAGGACATCCAATGCTGGAACATGGCCTTGCCCGTTTCCTCGGTCCAATGGATGTCGTCTTCTTCGGTATGGAACAAGTCCTCGTCCAAAAGGGGAATGTGTACTCTATTTCTGTAGATATAGTCATTCAGGACCTGTAGATTCGACTTGTCCTCAGCTGGCAGGTTCTCCGAGAAATTAATCTGAGGAACCCAAATTTCTGCATATGGGAACCGCTTCTTTGCAGCTCTCACTGCCGCCTGCACATTCTTGATGGTCGTTTCCTTTGGCTTGTTGGCCCTGCTGTTGATCCCGAAGGACAAGACCATCTTCTCTACCACCAAATCCTGTGGCGGTACCGTCTTCTTCAACAAGGCTTCTGCATGGCGGAAGTCCGCCCCTGGAAAACTCTCCACCTGCAAGTTCTTGTTGGAAAAATCTGGGAATTTGGTGAGGTTGGAATCTCCCAAGAAGATCCATTTGCGGTTCGCCACCCAGTTCCAGTCAGTCATCTTCCTTGTGGTGTTCTGATGTCGATTCACCCGGAACCGAGGACCCCTGGATCTCTCGACCTCATCAAACAAATCCCCAGAAAGATCAAAAAGCGGCTCCTCATCCTCCGAGCCTTCTCGATGGGCCTGGGCTCCAACCTGTACATCTCGTGCTGAAAGCTGGGAAGATTGTCCCTGCTCCTCTGCTGCTTGAGCCTCTCTCTCGGCCTCCGCTGCCGCCCTGGCCCTGGCCTCATCACGTTCCTCCTCCGCTTGCATCTCATCAAACAAGGCCTCCAACTCCAACTGGGAGGCTGTACGTTCCGGAGGAAGCAGGGGTTCAAAGTCTGGCAGGTGGTCCTCCTGTGCTTCTTCCAGAAAGAGATCTTCTTCAGGAAGAACCACCCCTTTGGGTCTCCTTATCCGTCTTTGGACCTCCCTCCTTTCCAGGGGAGATGGCATCCATTCAGCCACGTTGGGGCTTGACCATCTAGCCTCTGCCTCAGGGACCTGGTCTGTCATGGTGGCCACCGAGGTCTTTGGCGCTGCCCGCCGACGGGGTTGTACCATGCGTGCAGACTCACTTGAAGAATCCACGCCACGCTGTTCTCGCACCTGGACCGGTTCACCCTCGAGCTGAGTTGAGATGAGAGCCTCAGCATGGTCAATGATGCTCCGCGTGATCCGTCTCAGGTTTCGCTTGGCCCAGCGGGATGCCACCTCAAAAGCCTTTCTCCATTCACGAGTGTCCATGCTGGAGAGTTCTTGCAGAAACCTCTCCAAGCTTCCTTCATAATGTTCCATCAAAATCTGGAGGGTCATCTGACCCCAATTTCTTGCATTTCCCACGATCATGTCTGTGGTATCCTGCCTTGGGTATGCCGGCTTAATCATCCCAGCTAGGATATCCACCATCTTTACAATCATCCTGGGCTCCGGCCTACCTGGCTTTGGAGCCACGTTCTGAAGATGGTGCACCATCTTTATGATGCCATGCAGCTTACGGATCAGTCTTCCAAAATCGGGACTTGCCGCTTCTCTTATCACATCATCATCTCTGGTCCTGGAAGAGCTCCCTCTTCGGGCTGGTCGGAATCGTCCCTGCCGGACCACAGCTGCATACGAGCGGAATGGGACTTGGGGACCAAAGTACCGGGGGACCCGGGGGGGAGGCACTGGCGGGTTAGGATGGGGAAGAAAATCCCTTCTCCGGGAGGAAAAGGAGCGTGCACGGTCCATCCCTCCCTGCGGTCCTCCGTACCCGTCCCAGAAGACCTGGCGGTCACGTTGGCGCCGGCGGCCATAGCGCACCACCGTCCAGCCGTCTTCCATGGCGTCCAGTATTTTTACTTTTTATCTTTTCTTCTTTTTTCACAAAAAATAAAATTTGTTCTCCAAAAAAAATTGTTTTTAATTTGAATGGAAACAAAAAACGCTTTCCAAAATGTGGAAAGGAAAAGGTCACGAAAAAATAAATAAAGAACAAAGGAAGGTGTGCCAAAAAAAACTGTTTATTTAAAAATAAACACAAAAAACACAACGTTTCAACCGTGTACGGTCTTCCTCAGGTGTGGCACACAGAAAACTGCAAGCTGGATTAGCTGGCAACAGTTAGACTGGCAAGGATGTGCTCCCATCGAGTGCCGAGTGGAAAATGAGCTCCTGTGCGAGCTCCGCCTTATATACTCTCCCCTCGGCTGTGTAAAATCCCATTTGTCTTTTTTAAGTTTCGTTCGGTAAAAATGAATTTGGTCTTTATTTTTTAATCTGCATTACATTTTAACCGTTTTTTAGCCAAAAATAACATATTTGCACTCTATGAACTTACCTTTAATAAATTTTAAAGCCAAATTAATTTAATCACTGTTTTTATTCCCAATTTGTTTTTAATCCATTTTTAACTATAAATAGTCTTGCAAACCCTATGAATTGTGATAATAAATTTATGAACCCTATTTTTTAGAATTTTTAAGCCCATGTTTTCAAATTTTTACTAATTTAATTCCCCATTATTAATTAATACATTTGCAACCCTCATATTAAATACAAAAAATCAAAAGGGTAGGGTTTAGGATTAGGGTTAAAAATGAATTTGGGGTCAAAAAGTGGGGATAAAGTGGTTAGGGTTAGGGCTAACATACAGGGTTGGGGTTAGGTTCAGGATAAGACAAAGGACTGGGGTTAGACTAACATAGGGCTAACATTGAGGTTAGGTTTAGGGATGGGACTTGGGTTGGGGTTAGGGTGGTGTGAAACACTGGGGAACAAAAAGGTGGGGTCAAATTAAGATGGGTTCGAGGTTGGGGTTAAGGAGGTTAAGGTTAGGATGGGATTAAGGGTTGGAAATTAACCAAAACCTTCTCCAATAAAAGCCTAGTTCCATTTTACATTAAGACCCAATGGTTCTTTAGTTCCCAATGTGTAAATCCAATATCTCTCCCTCTTTTTTCGTTCCCAATCTGTCCAATCCATGCCTTGTTGTAGTCCAGCCATTCTCAGCGAATCCCAGCCATGTTTAAGAAAATGTACAACTAAAGGTGCATCAGGTTCCTTCTTTTTCCTGATGTTATACACATGTTGGTACAATCTACTGTACAAATCATTTCCAGTTTCACCCACGTACTTCTTTCCACATTTTGAACAAAAAATAACATAAACACAATTCTTTGTTTGTGGGCTGAAACTTTGTGTAACTGAAATAATAGTCCTGTCCTTTACATTCCTAACAAACTCAAGCTTCGTAAACAGGGCCTCTAAGGACTTCGGTTTGCTCGATTCGAGCCGTGGAAGTCTTGCCCTTACAAGCAGGTCAGCTAAATTTTTGTTCCTCCGAAAGGCCGATATGACTCTTGAATTTGGGATAAGAGCTGCCTGACCTATGACCTCATCAAAATGATCCTTCATATGTCTATTAAAATACCTGCTGTTAGAGGAAAATGTACTAATGAGTGGGATTAAGTCCCCCTTCACCTTCTCACGTTCCTCTTGAAAGGTCTTAAGACATTTCTTCAAAAAGGGTCGAGAATATCCTCTTTCACGCAATGCCTTAAACAGGGTGATTACTGCCTTTCTAAAGTCCGCCGGTTGGGTACAAATCCGCCGAAATCTGAGAAGCTGAGACTTAACGATACCACGGAATGTGTGTTTTGGATGAAAACTAAATTTGTGTAACAAGGCGTGCGTGTCTGTAGTTTTAAAGAAAACTTTGATATCGAGTTTACGAGTGATGTTAAACCCGGGCCCTTTGAACACCGTGGTGTCCAAGAAGTCTATGGCCTCCTTATTGATTTCAAATTTTAATTGAATTGATGGATCGTGGGAATTCAACGTTTGCACAAATTCTGTAAATTCCAATTCAGATCCGGTCCAAATCCCCCAAATATCATCCAAATATCTCAAATAATGGGCCGGCTTCTTTTTACACTTTGGAAGCACTTCCGCTTCCCAATTGGCCATGAATATATTTGCATAAGCCGGTGCAAATTTCTTGCCCATTGCGGTTCCTTTAATTTGCAAATAAAATTGTTCATCAAACATGAAATCATTCTTTGTCAAATTAATTTCTAGCAATTGTAGCAATTCCTGATCAGGCCTTTTAGGATCCGGAAATTTCTGGAAAATATTCCTCACAGTAGCAATTCCCGCCTCAATTGGAATATTAGTATACAAATTGTCCACATCCATGGAGAAAAAATAAAAGTCCTCAACAATTTTTAAATTTTTAACAATTTCAATGAAATGATATGTGTCCTTCACATATGCGGGATGCTTTACAGATAATGGATTCAAATAATAATCTAGAAATTCCGCTGTACGATAAGTCTCGCTCTCGCAATCTGACACAATGGGCCTCCCCGGGGGGATCTCGTACGGGATGGTCCATTTGTCTGGATCTTTATGTATTTTTGGCAGTATATAAAACCGCCTCTCTCTAGGTTGTGAACTACCCACTAGGTATTTGTACTGTTTAGAATTAATGAATTTTTGGTCCTTTAGTGATTTAAGTATGTTTTTAACAATTGGGATTGTTTCCAAATACAATGGTTTGTCTAATTTCCTGTAATATGTGGTGTCCTGTAATTGTCGTTGTACTTCAAACGTGTATTGTTCCCGACTTAAAATTACGACCGCCGATCCTTTATCGGCTGGCTTTATGACTATGTGTTTAGTGTTTTTTAGCTCTCGCAGTGCTCTAATTTCTGCCGATGAAATATTCTGTTTTTCTCTAATTGGTTTATAACAACTTTTAAACTTGTCCAAATCTCTATGAATTAAAGATTCCACCTCTGGTGGAAGCTCATGCAAAGGCGGTGTCCAATCTGATGGACCCGTGAAAGGCATTTTCTTTCTCCTTTCTGAGTTCCTAAAATATGTAGCCAACTTAATTTTTCTATGGTAACTCTGCATATCAAACTCAAACTTAAGCTTTTCATTCTTACCTATATACAATGCTGGAACAAAGAATAGTCCTTTTTTCAACAGTTCCCGTTGTGGCCTCGACAGTCTAAAGTTCTTTGCCAAGACCACCACGTCCTGACCTTGAAGGCTTAATCCACTGTCGCCCCCATACTGGTCCAGACTCAGGGGGTGTTGCAGTTTAAAAAGGACATCCAATGCTGGAACATGGCCTTGCCCGTTTCCTCGGTCCAATGGATGTCGTCTTCTTCGGTATGGAACAAGTCCTCGTCCAAAAGGGGAATGTGTACTCTATTTCTGTAGATATAGTCATTCAGGACCTGTAGATTCGACTTGTCCTCAGCTGGCAGGTTCTCCGAGAAATTAATCTGAGGAACCCAAATTTCTGCATATGGGAACCGCTTCTTTGCAGCTCTCACTGCCGCCTGCACATTCTTGATGGTCGTTTCCTTTGGCTTGTTGGCCCTGCTGTTGATCCCGAAGGACAAGACCATCTTCTCTACCACCAAATCCTGTGGCGGTACCGTCTTCTTCAACAAGGCTTCTGCATGGCGGAAGTCCGCCCCTGGAAAACTCTCCACCTGCAAGTTCTTGTTGGAAAAATCTGGGAATTTGGTGAGGTTGGAATCTCCCAAGAAGATCCATTTGCGGTTCGCCACCCAGTTCCAGTCAGTCATCTTCCTTGTGGTGTTCTGATGTCGATTCACCCGGAACCGAGGACCCCTGGATCTCTCGACCTCATCAAACAAATCCCCAGAAAGATCAAAAAGCGGCTCCTCATCCTCCGAGCCTTCTCGATGGGCCTGGGCTCCAACCTGTACATCTCGTGCTGAAAGCTGGGAAGATTGTCCCTGCTCCTCTGCTGCTTGAGCCTCTCTCTCGGCCTCCGCTGCCGCCCTGGCCCTGGCCTCATCACGTTCCTCCTCCGCTTGCATCTCATCAAACAAGGCCTCCAACTCCAACTGGGAGGCTGTACGTTCCGGAGGAAGCAGGGGTTCAAAGTCTGGCAGGTGGTCCTCCTGTGCTTCTTCCAGAAAGAGATCTTCTTCAGGAAGAACCACCCCTTTGGGTCTCCTTATCCGTCTTTGGACCTCCCTCCTTTCCAGGGGAGATGGCATCCATTCAGCCACGTTGGGGCTTGACCATCTAGCCTCTGCCTCAGGGACCTGGTCTGTCATGGTGGCCACCGAGGTCTTTGGCGCTGCCCGCCGACGGGGTTGTACCATGCGTGCAGACTCACTTGAAGAATCCACGCCACGCTGTTCTCGCACCTGGACCGGTTCACCCTCGAGCTGAGTTGAGATGAGAGCCTCAGCATGGTCAATGATGCTCCGCGTGATCCGTCTCAGGTTTCGCTTGGCCCAGCGGGATGCCACCTCAAAAGCCTTTCTCCATTCACGAGTGTCCATGCTGGAGAGTTCTTGCAGAAACCTCTCCAAGCTTCCTTCATAATGTTCCATCAAAATCTGGAGGGTCATCTGACCCCAATTTCTTGCATTTCCCACGATCATGTCTGTGGTATCCTGCCTTGGGTATGCCGGCTTAATCATCCCAGCTAGGATATCCACCATCTTTACAATCATCCTGGGCTCCGGCCTACCTGGCTTTGGAGCCACGTTCTGAAGATGGTGCACCATCTTTATGATGCCATGCAGCTTACGGATCAGTCTTCCAAAATCGGGACTTGCCGCTTCTCTTATCACATCATCATCTCTGGTCCTGGAAGAGCTCCCTCTTCGGGCTGGTCGGAATCGTCCCTGCCGGACCACAGCTGCATACGAGCGGAATGGGACTTGGGGACCAAAGTACCGGGGGACCCGGGGGGGAGGCACTGGCGGGTTAGGATGGGGAAGAAAATCCCTTCTCCGGGAGGAAAAGGAGCGTGCACGGTCCATCCCTCCCTGCGGTCCTCCGTACCCGTCCCAGAAGACCTGGCGGTCACGTTGGCGCCGGCGGCCATAGCGCACCACCGTCCAGCCGTCTTCCATGGCGTCCAGTATTTTTACTTTTTATCTTTTCTTCTTTTTTCACAAAAAATAAAATTTGTTCTCCAAAAAAAATTGTTTTTAATTTGAATGGAAACAAAAAACGCTTTCCAAAATGTGGAAAGGAAAAGGTCACGAAAAAATAAATAAAGAACAAAGGAAGGTGTGCCAAAAAAAACTGTTTATTTAAAAATAAACACAAAAAACACAACGTTTCAACCGTGTACGGTCTTCCTCAGGTGTGGCACACAGAAAACTGCAAGCTGGATTAGCTGGCAACAGTTAGACTGGCAAGGATGTGCTCCCATCGAGTGCCGAGTGGAAAATGAGCTCCTGTGCGAGCTCCGCCTTATATACTCTCCCCTCGGCTGTGTAAAATCCCATTTGTCTTTTTTAAGTTTCGTTCGGTAAAAATGAATTTGGTCTTTATTTTTTAATCTGCATTACATTTTAACCGTTTTTTAGCCAAAAATAACATATTTGCACTCTATGAACTTACCTTTAATAAATTTTAAAGCCAAATTAATTTAATCACTGTTTTTATTCCCAATTTGTTTTTAATCCATTTTTAACTATAAATAGTCTTGCAAACCCTATGAATTGTGATAATAAATTTATGAACCCTATTTTTTAGAATTTTTAAGCCCATGTTTTCAAATTTTTACTAATTTAATTCCCCATTATTAATTAATACATTTGCAACCCTCATATTAAATACAAAAAATCAAAAGGGTAGGGTTTAGGATTAGGGTTAAAAATGAATTTGGGGTCAAAAAGTGGGGATAAAGTGGTTAGGGTTAGGGCTAACATACAGGGTTGGGGTTAGGTTCAGGATAAGACAAAGGACTGGGGTTAGACTAACATAGGGCTAACATTGAGGTTAGGTTTAGGGATGGGACTTGGGTTGGGGTTAGGGTGGTGTGAAACACTGGGGAACAAAAAGGTGGGGTCAAATTAAGATGGGTTCGAGGTTGGGGTTAAGGAGGTTAAGGTTAGGATGGGATTAAGGGTTGGAAATTAACCAAAACCTTCTCCAATAAAAGCCTAGTTCCATTTTACATTAAGACCCAATGGTTCTTTAGTTCCCAATGTGTAAATCCAATATCTCTCCCTCTTTTTTCGTTCCCAATCTGTCCAATCCATGCCTTGTTGTAGTCCAGCCATTCTCAGCGAATCCCAGCCATGTTTAAGAAAATGTACAACTAAAGGTGCATCAGGTTCCTTCTTTTTCCTGATGTTATACACATGTTGGTACAATCTACTGTACAAATCATTTCCAGTTTCACCCACGTACTTCTTTCCACATTTTGAACAAAAAATAACATAAACACAATTCTTTGTTTGTGGGCTGAAACTTTGTGTAACTGAAATAATAGTCCTGTCCTTTACATTCCTAACAAACTCAAGCTTCGTAAACAGGGCCTCTAAGGACTTCGGTTTGCTCGATTCGAGCCGTGGAAGTCTTGCCCTTACAAGCAGGTCAGCTAAATTTTTGTTCCTCCGAAAGGCCGATATGACTCTTGAATTTGGGATAAGAGCTGCCTGACCTATGACCTCATCAAAATGATCCTTCATATGTCTATTAAAATACCTGCTGTTAGAGGAAAATGTACTAATGAGTGGGATTAAGTCCCCCTTCACCTTCTCACGTTCCTCTTGAAAGGTCTTAAGACATTTCTTCAAAAAGGGTCGAGAATATCCTCTTTCACGCAATGCCTTAAACAGGGTGATTACTGCCTTTCTAAAGTCCGCCGGTTGGGTACAAATCCGCCGAAATCTGAGAAGCTGAGACTTAACGATACCACGGAATGTGTGTTTTGGATGAAAACTAAATTTGTGTAACAAGGCGTGCGTGTCTGTAGTTTTAAAGAAAACTTTGATATCGAGTTTACGAGTGATGTTAAACCCGGGCCCTTTGAACACCGTGGTGTCCAAGAAGTCTATGGCCTCCTTATTGATTTCAAATTTTAATTGAATTGATGGATCGTGGGAATTCAACGTTTGCACAAATTCTGTAAATTCCAATTCAGATCCGGTCCAAATCCCCCAAATATCATCCAAATATCTCAAATAATGGGCCGGCTTCTTTTTACACTTTGGAAGCACTTCCGCTTCCCAATTGGCCATGAATATATTTGCATAAGCCGGTGCAAATTTCTTGCCCATTGCGGTTCCTTTAATTTGCAAATAAAATTGTTCATCAAACATGAAATCATTCTTTGTCAAATTAATTTCTAGCAATTGTAGCAATTCCTGATCAGGCCTTTTAGGATCCGGAAATTTCTGGAAAATATTCCTCACAGTAGCAATTCCCGCCTCAATTGGAATATTAGTATACAAATTGTCCACATCCATGGAGAAAAAATAAAAGTCCTCAACAATTTTTAAATTTTTAACAATTTCAATGAAATGATATGTGTCCTTCACATATGCGGGATGCTTTACAGATAATGGATTCAAATAATAATCTAGAAATTCCGCTGTACGATAAGTCTCGCTCTCGCAATCTGACACAATGGGCCTCCCCGGGGGGATCTCGTACGGGATGGTCCATTTGTCTGGATCTTTATGTATTTTTGGCAGTATATAAAACCGCCTCTCTCTAGGTTGTGAACTACCCACTAGGTATTTGTACTGTTTAGAATTAATGAATTTTTGGTCCTTTAGTGATTTAAGTATGTTTTTAACAATTGGGATTGTTTCCAAATACAATGGTTTGTCTAATTTCCTGTAATATGTGGTGTCCTGTAATTGTCGTTGTACTTCAAACGTGTATTGTTCCCGACTTAAAATTACGACCGCCGATCCTTTATCGGCTGGCTTTATGACTATGTGTTTAGTGTTTTTTAGCTCTCGCAGTGCTCTAATTTCTGCCGATGAAATATTCTGTTTTTCTCTAATTGGTTTATAACAACTTTTAAACTTGTCCAAATCTCTATGAATTAAAGATTCCACCTCTGGTGGAAGCTCATGCAAAGGCGGTGTCCAATCTGACGGACCCGTGAAAGGCATTTTCTTTCTCCTTTCTGAGTTCCTAAAATATGTAGCCAACTTAATTTTTCTATGGTAACTCTGCATATCAAACTCAAACTTAAGCTTTTCATTCTTACCTATATACAATGCTGGAACAAAGAATAGTCCTTTTTTCAACAGTTCCCGTTGTGGCCTCGACAGTCTAAAGTTCTTTGCCAAGACCACCACGTCCTGACCTTGAAGGCTTAATCCACTGTCGCCCCCATACTGGTCCAGACTCAGGGGGTGTTGCAGTTTAAAAAGGACATCCAATGCTGGAACATGGCCTTGCCCGTTTCCTCGGTCCAATGGATGTCGTCTTCTTCGGTATGGAACAAGTCCTCGTCCAAAAGGGGAATGTGTACTCTATTTCTGTAGATATAGTCATTCAGGACCTGTAGATTCGACTTGTCCTCAGCTGGCAGGTTCTCCGAGAAATTAATCTGAGGAACCCAAATTTCTGCATATGGGAACCGCTTCTTTGCAGCTCTCACTGCCGCCTGCACATTCTTGATGGTCGTTTCCTTTGGCTTGTTGGCCCTGCTGTTGATCCCGAAGGACAAGACCATCTTCTCTACCACCAAATCCTGTGGCGGTACCGTCTTCTTCAACAAGGCTTCTGCATGGCGGAAGTCCGCCCCTGGAAAACTCTCCACCTGCAAGTTCTTGTTGGAAAAATCTGGGAATTTGGTGAGGTTGGAATCTCCCAAGAAGATCCATTTGCGGTTCGCCACCCAGTTCCAGTCAGTCATCTTCCTTGTGGTGTTCTGATGTCGATTCACCCGGAACCGAGGACCCCTGGATCTCTCGACCTCATCAAACAAATCCCCAGAAAGATCAAAAAGCGGCTCCTCATCCTCCGAGCCTTCTCGATGGGCCTGGGCTCCAACCTGTACATCTCGTGCTGAAAGCTGGGAAGATTGTCCCTGCTCCTCTGCTGCTTGAGCCTCTCTCTCGGCCTCCGCTGCCGCCCTGGCCCTGGCCTCATCACGTTCCTCCTCCGCTTGCATCTCATCAAACAAGGCCTCCAACTCCAACTGGGAGGCTGTACGTTCCGGAGGAAGCAGGGGTTCAAAGTCTGGCAGGTGGTCCTCCTGTGCTTCTTCCAGAAAGAGATCTTCTTCAGGAAGAACCACCCCTTTGGGTCTCCTTATCCGTCTTTGGACCTCCCTCCTTTCCAGGGGAGATGGCATCCATTCAGCCACGTTGGGGCTTGACCATCTAGCCTCTGCCTCAGGGACCTGGTCTGTCATGGTGGCCACCGAGGTCTTTGGCGCTGCCCGCCGACGGGGTTGTACCATGCGTGCAGACTCACTTGAAGAATCCACGCCACGCTGTTCTCGCACCTGGACCGGTTCACCCTCGAGCTGAGTTGAGATGAGAGCCTCAGCATGGTCAATGATGCTCCGCGTGATCCGTCTCAGGTTTCGCTTGGCCCAGCGGGATGCCACCTCAAAAGCCTTTCTCCATTCACGAGTGTCCATGCTGGAGAGTTCTTGCAGAAACCTCTCCAAGCTTCCTTCATAATGTTCCATCAAAATCTGGAGGGTCATCTGACCCCAATTTCTTGCATTTCCCACGATCATGTCTGTGGTATCCTGCCTTGGGTATGCCGGCTTAATCATCCCAGCTAGGATATCCACCATCTTTACAATCATCCTGGGCTCCGGCCTACCTGGCTTTGGAGCCACGTTCTGAAGATGGTGCACCATCTTTATGATGCCATGCAGCTTACGGATCAGTCTTCCAAAATCGGGACTTGCCGCTTC
Source organism: Pelmatolapia mariae (assembly GCF_036321145.2). Lineage (NCBI taxonomy): Eukaryota > Metazoa > Chordata > Actinopteri > Cichliformes > Cichlidae > Pelmatolapia > Pelmatolapia mariae. Next base: position 4,248,052 of record NC_086237.1, on the reverse strand, counting down.
TCTTATCACATCATCATCTCTGGTCCTGGAAGAGCTCCCTCTTCGGGCTGGTCGGAATCGTCCCTGCCGGACCACAGCTGCATACGAGCGGAATGGGACTTGGGGACCAAAGTACCGGGGGACCCGGGGGGGAGGCACTGGCGGGTTAGGATGGGGAAGAAAATCCCTTCTCCGGGAGGAAAAGGAGCGTGCACGGTCCATCCCTCCCTGCGGTCCTCCGTACCCGTCCCAGAAGACCTGGCGGTCACGTTGGCGCCGGCGGCCATAGCGCACCACCGTCCAGCCGTCTTCCATGGCGTCCAGTATTTTTACTTTTTATCTTTTCTTCTTTTTTCACAAAAAATAAAATTTGTTCTCCAAAAAAAATTGTTTTTAATTTGAATGGAAACAAAAAACGCTTTCCAAAATGTGGAAAGGAAAAGGTCACGAAAAAATAAATAAAGAACAAAGGAAGGTGTGCCAAAAAAAACTGTTTATTTAAAAATAAACACAAAAAACACAACGTTTCAACCGTGTACGGTCTTCCTCAGGTGTGGCACACAGAAAACTGCAAGCTGGATTAGCTGGCAACAGTTAGACTGGCAAGGATGTGCTCCCATCGAGTGCCGAGTGGAAAATGAGCTCCTGTGCGAGCTCCGCCTTATATACTCTCCCCTCGGCTGTGTAAAATCCCATTTGTCTTTTTTAAGTTTCGTTCGGTAAAAATGAATTTGGTCTTTATTTTTTAATCTGCATTACATTTTAACCGTTTTTTAGCCAAAAATAACATATTTGCACTCTATGAACTTACCTTTAATAAATTTTAAAGCCAAATTAATTTAATCACTGTTTTTATTCCCAATTTGTTTTTAATCCATTTTTAACTATAAATAGTCTTGCAAACCCTATGAATTGTGATAATAAATTTATGAACCCTATTTTTTAGAATTTTTAAGCCCATGTTTTCAAATTTTTACTAATTTAATTCCCCATTATTAATTAATACATTTGCAACCCTCATATTAAATACAAAAAATCAAAAGGGTAGGGTTTAGGATTAGGGTTAAAAATGAATTTGGGGTCAAAAAGTGGGGATAAAGTGGTTAGGGTTAGGGCTAACATACAGGGTTGGGGTTAGGTTCAGGATAAGACAAAGGACTGGGGTTAGACTAACATAGGGCTAACATTGAGGTTAGGTTTAGGGATGGGACTTGGGTTGGGGTTAGGGTGGTGTGAAACACTGGGGAACAAAAAGGTGGGGTCAAATTAAGATGGGTTCGAGGTTGGGGTTAAGGAGGTTAAGGTTAGGATGGGATTAAGGGTTGGAAATTAACCAAAACCTTCTCCAATAAAAGCCTAGTTCCATTTTACATTAAGACCCAATGGTTCTTTAGTTCCCAATGTGTAAATCCAATATCTCTCCCTCTTTTTTCGTTCCCAATCTGTCCAATCCATGCCTTGTTGTAGTCCAGCCATTCTCAGCGAATCCCAGCCATGTTTAAGAAAATGTACAACTAAAGGTGCATCAGGTTCCTTCTTTTTCCTGATGTTATACACATGTTGGTACAATCTACTGTACAAATCATTTCCAGTTTCACCCACGTACTTCTTTCCACATTTTGAACAAAAAATAACATAAACACAATTCTTTGTTTGTGGGCTGAAACTTTGTGTAACTGAAATAATAGTCCTGTCCTTTACATTCCTAACAAACTCAAGCTTCGTAAACAGGGCCTCTAAGGACTTCGGTTTGCTCGATTCGAGCCGTGGAAGTCTTGCCCTTACAAGCAGGTCAGCTAAATTTTTGTTCCTCCGAAAGGCCGATATGACTCTTGAATTTGGGATAAGAGCTGCCTGACCTATGACCTCATCAAAATGATCCTTCATATGTCTATTAAAATACCTGCTGTTAGAGGAAAATGTACTAATGAGTGGGATTAAGTCCCCCTTCACCTTCTCACGTTCCTCTTGAAAGGTCTTAAGACATTTCTTCAAAAAGGGTCGAGAATATCCTCTTTCACGCAATGCCTTAAACAGGGTGATTACTGCCTTTCTAAAGTCCGCCGGTTGGGTACAAATCCGCCGAAATCTGAGAAGCTGAGACTTAACGATACCACGGAATGTGTGTTTTGGATGAAAACTAAATTTGTGTAACAAGGCGTGCGTGTCTGTAGTTTTAAAGAAAACTTTGATATCGAGTTTACGAGTGATGTTAAACCCGGGCCCTTTGAACACCGTGGTGTCCAAGAAGTCTATGGCCTCCTTATTGATTTCAAATTTTAATTGAATTGATGGATCGTGGGAATTCAACGTTTGCACAAATTCTGTAAATTCCAATTCAGATCCGGTCCAAATCCCCCAAATATCATCCAAATATCTCAAATAATGGGCCGGCTTCTTTTTACACTTTGGAAGCACTTCCGCTTCCCAATTGGCCATGAATATATTTGCATAAGCCGGTGCAAATTTCTTGCCCATTGCGGTTCCTTTAATTTGCAAATAAAATTGTTCATCAAACATGAAATCATTCTTTGTCAAATTAATTTCTAGCAATTGTAGCAATTCCTGATCAGGCCTTTTAGGATCCGGAAATTTCTGGAAAATATTCCTCACAGTAGCAATTCCCGCCTCAATTGGAATATTAGTATACAAATTGTCCACATCCATGGAGAAAAAATAAAAGTCCTCAACAATTTTTAAATTTTTAACAATTTCAATGAAATGATATGTGTCCTTCACATATGCGGGATGCTTTACAGATAATGGATTCAAATAATAATCTAGAAATTCCGCTGTACGATAAGTCTCGCTCCGCATGGTCAATGATGCTCCGCGTGATCCGTCTCAGGTTTCGCTTGGCCCAGCGGGATGCCACCTCAAAAGCCTTTCTCCATTCACGAGTGTCCATGCTGGAGAGTTCTTGCAGAAACCTCTCCAAGCTTCCTTCATAATGTTCCATCAAAATCTGGAGGGTCATCTGACCCCAATTTCTTGCATTTCCCACGATCATGTCTGTGGTATCCTGCCTTGGGTATGCCGGCTTAATCATCCCAGCTAGGATATCCACCATCTTTACAATCATCCTGGGCTCCGGCCTACCTGGCTTTGGAGCCACGTTCTGAAGATGGTGCACCATCTTTATGATGCCATGCAGCTTACGGATCAGTCTTCCAAAATCGGGACTTGCCGCTTCTCTTATCACATCATCATCTCTGGTCCTGGAAGAGCTCCCTCTTCGGGCTGGTCGGAATCGTCCCTGCCGGACCACAGCTGCATACGAGCGGAATGGGACTTGGGGACCAAAGTACCGGGGGACCCGGGGGGGAGGCACTGGCGGGTTAGGATGGGGAAGAAAATCCCTTCTCCGGGAGGAAAAGGAGCGTGCACGGTCCATCCCTCCCTGCGGTCCTCCGTACCCGTCCCAGAAGACCTGGCGGTCACGTTGGCGCCGGCGGCCATAGCGCACCACCGTCCAGCCGTCTTCCATGGCGTCCAGTATTTTTACTTTTTATCTTTTCTTCTTTTTTCACAAAAAATAAAATTTGTTCTCCAAAAAAAATTGTTTTTAATTTGAATGGAAACAAAAAACGCTTTCCAAAATGTGGAAAGGAAAAGGTCACGAAAAAATAAATAAAGAACAAAGGAAGGTGTGCCAAAAAAAACTGTTTATTTAAAAATAAACACAAAAAACACAACGTTTCAACCGTGTACGGTCTTCCTCAGGTGTGGCACACAGAAAACTGCAAGCTGGATTAGCTGGCAACAGTTAGACTGGCAAGGATGTGCTCCCATCGAGTGCCGAGTGGAAAATGAGCTCCTGTGCGAGCTCCGCCTTATATACTCTCCCCTCGGCTGTGTAAAATCCCATTTGTCTTTTTTAAGTTTCGTTCGGTAAAAATGAATTTGGTCTTTATTTTTTAATCTGCATTACATTTTAACCGTTTTTTAGCCAAAAATAACATATTTGCACTCTATGAACTTACCTTTAATAAATTTTAAAGCCAAATTAATTTAATCACTGTTTTTATTCCCAATTTGTTTTTAATCCATTTTTAACTATAAATAGTCTTGCAAACCCTATGAATTGTGATAATAAATTTATGAACCCTATTTTTTAGAATTTTTAAGCCCATGTTTTCAAATTTTTACTAATTTAATTCCCCATTATTAATTAATACATTTGCAACCCTCATATTAAATACAAAAAATCAAAAGGGTAGGGTTTAGGATTAGGGTTAAAAATGAATTTGGGGTCAAAAAGTGGGGATAAAGTGGTTAGGGTTAGGGCTAACATACAGGGTTGGGGTTAGGTTCAGGATAAGACAAAGGACTGGGGTTAGACTAACATAGGGCTAACATTGAGGTTAGGTTTAGGGATGGGACTTGGGTTGGGGTTAGGGTGGTGTGAAACACTGGGGAACAAAAAGGTGGGGTCAAATTAAGATGGGTTCGAGGTTGGGGTTAAGGAGGTTAAGGTTAGGATGGGATTAAGGGTTGGAAATTAACCAAAACCTTCTCCAATAAAAGCCTAGTTCCATTTTACATTAAGACCCAATGGTTCTTTAGTTCCCAATGTGTAAATCCAATATCTCTCCCTCTTTTTTCGTTCCCAATCTGTCCAATCCATGCCTTGTTGTAGTCCAGCCATTCTCAGCGAATCCCAGCCATGTTTAAGAAAATGTACAACTAAAGGTGCATCAGGTTCCTTCTTTTTCCTGATGTTATACACATGTTGGTACAATCTACTGTACAAATCATTTCCAGTTTCACCCACGTACTTCTTTCCACATTTTGAACAAAAAATAACATAAACACAATTCTTTGTTTGTGGGCTGAAACTTTGTGTAACTGAAATAATAGTCCTGTCCTTTACATTCCTAACAAACTCAAGCTTCGTAAACAGGGCCTCTAAGGACTTCGGTTTGCTCGATTCGAGCCGTGGAAGTCTTGCCCTTACAAGCAGGTCAGCTAAATTTTTGTTCCTCCGAAAGGCCGATATGACTCTTGAATTTGGGATAAGAGCTGCCTGACCTATGACCTCATCAAAATGATCCTTCATATGTCTATTAAAATACCTGCTGTTAGAGGAAAATGTACTAATGAGTGGGATTAAGTCCCCCTTCACCTTCTCACGTTCCTCTTGAAAGGTCTTAAGACATTTCTTCAAAAAGGGTCGAGAATATCCTCTTTCACGCAATGCCTTAAACAGGGTGATTACTGCCTTTCTAAAGTCCGCCGGTTGGGTACAAATCCGCCGAAATCTGAGAAGCTGAGACTTAACGATACCACGGAATGTGTGTTTTGGATGAAAACTAAATTTGTGTAACAAGGCGTGCGTGTCTGTAGTTTTAAAGAAAACTTTGATATCGAGTTTACGAGTGATGTTAAACCCGGGCCCTTTGAACACCGTGGTGTCCAAGAAGTCTATGGCCTCCTTATTGATTTCAAATTTTAATTGAATTGATGGATCGTGGGAATTCAACGTTTGCACAAATTCTGTAAATTCCAATTCAGATCCGGTCCAAATCCCCCAAATATCATCCAAATATCTCAAATAATGGGCCGGCTTCTTTTTACACTTTGGAAGCACTTCCGCTTCCCAATTGGCCATGAATATATTTGCATAAGCCGGTGCAAATTTCTTGCCCATTGCGGTTCCTTTAATTTGCAAATAAAATTGTTCATCAAACATGAAATCATTCTTTGTCAAATTAATTTCTAGCAATTGTAGCAATTCCTGATCAGGCCTTTTAGGATCCGGAAATTTCTGGAAAATATTCCTCACAGTAGCAATTCCCGCCTCAATTGGAATATTAGTATACAAATTGTCCACATCCATGGAGAAAAAATAAAAGTCCTCAACAATTTTTAAATTTTTAACAATTTCAATGAAATGATATGTGTCCTTCACATATGCGGGATGCTTTACAGATAATGGATTCAAATAATAATCTAGAAATTCCGCTGTACGATAAGTCTCGCTCCGCATGGTCAATGATGCTCCGCGTGATCCGTCTCAGGTTTCGCTTGGCCCAGCGGGATGCCACCTCAAAAGCCTTTCTCCATTCACGAGTGTCCATGCTGGAGAGTTCTTGCAGAAACCTCTCCAAGCTTCCTTCATAATGTTCCATCAAAATCTGGAGGGTCATCTGACCCCAATTTCTTGCATTTCCCACGATCATGTCTGTGGTATCCTGCCTTGGGTATGCCGGCTTAATCATCCCAGCTAGGATATCCACCATCTTTACAATCATCCTGGGCTCCGGCCTACCTGGCTTTGGAGCCACGTTCTGAAGATGGTGCACCATCTTTATGATGCCATGCAGCTTACGGATCAGTCTTCCAAAATCGGGACTTGCCGCTTCTCTTATCACATCATCATCTCTGGTCCTGGAAGAGCTCCCTCTTCGGGCTGGTCGGAATCGTCCCTGCCGGACCACAGCTGCATACGAGCGGAATGGGACTTGGGGACCAAAGTACCGGGGGACCCGGGGGGGAGGCACTGGCGGGTTAGGATGGGGAAGAAAATCCCTTCTCCGGGAGGAAAAGGAGCGTGCACGGTCCATCCCTCCCTGCGGTCCTCCGTACCCGTCCCAGAAGACCTGGCGGTCACGTTGGCGCCGGCGGCCATAGCGCACCACCGTCCAGCCGTCTTCCATGGCGTCCAGTATTTTTACTTTTTATCTTTTCTTCTTTTTTCACAAAAAATAAAATTTGTTCTCCAAAAAAAATTGTTTTTAATTTGAATGGAAACAAAAAACGCTTTCCAAAATGTGGAAAGGAAAAGGTCACGAAAAAATAAATAAAGAACAAAGGAAGGTGTGCCAAAAAAAACTGTTTATTTAAAAATAAACACAAAAAACACAACGTTTCAACCGTGTACGGTCTTCCTCAGGTGTGGCACACAGAAAACTGCAAGCTGGATTAGCTGGCAACAGTTAGACTGGCAAGGATGTGCTCCCATCGAGTGCCGAGTGGAAAATGAGCTCCTGTGCGAGCTCCGCCTTATATACTCTCCCCTCGGCTGTGTAAAATCCCATTTGTCTTTTTTAAGTTTCGTTCGGTAAAAATGAATTTGGTCTTTATTTTTTAATCTGCATTACATTTTAACCGTTTTTTAGCCAAAAATAACATATTTGCACTCTATGAACTTACCTTTAATAAATTTTAAAGCCAAATTAATTTAATCACTGTTTTTATTCCCAATTTGTTTTTAATCCATTTTTAACTATAAATAGTCTTGCAAACCCTATGAATTGTGATAATAAATTTATGAACCCTATTTTTTAGAATTTTTAAGCCCATGTTTTCAAATTTTTACTAATTTAATTCCCCATTATTAATTAATACATTTGCAACCCTCATATTAAATACAAAAAATCAAAAGGGTAGGGTTTAGGATTAGGGTTAAAAATGAATTTGGGGTCAAAAAGTGGGGATAAAGTGGTTAGGGTTAGGGCTAACATACAGGGTTGGGGTTAGGTTCAGGATAAGACAAAGGACTGGGGTTAGACTAACATAGGGCTAACATTGAGGTTAGGTTTAGGGATGGGACTTGGGTTGGGGTTAGGGTGGTGTGAAACACTGGGGAACAAAAAGGTGGGGTCAAATTAAGATGGGTTCGAGGTTGGGGTTAAGGAGGTTAAGGTTAGGATGGGATTAAGGGTTGGAAATTAACCAAAACCTTCTCCAATAAAAGCCTAGTTCCATTTTACATTAAGACCCAATGGTTCTTTAGTTCCCAATGTGTAAATCCAATATCTCTCCCTCTTTTTTCGTTCCCAATCTGTCCAATCCATGCCTTGTTGTAGTCCAGCCATTCTCAGCGAATCCCAGCCATGTTTAAGAAAATGTACAACTAAAGGTGCATCAGGTTCCTTCTTTTTCCTGATGTTATACACATGTTGGTACAATCTACTGTACAAATCATTTCCAGTTTCACCCACGTACTTCTTTCCACATTTTGAACAAAAAATAACATAAACACAATTCTTTGTTTGTGGGCTGAAACTTTGTGTAACTGAAATAATAGTCCTGTCCTTTACATTCCTAACAAACTCAAGCTTCGTAAACAGGGCCTCTAAGGACTTCGGTTTGCTCGATTCGAGCCGTGGAAGTCTTGCCCTTACAAGCAGGTCAGCTAAATTTTTGTTCCTCCGAAAGGCCGATATGACTCTTGAATTTGGGATAAGAGCTGCCTGACCTATGACCTCATCAAAATGATCCTTCATATGTCTATTAAAATACCTGCTGTTAGAGGAAAATGTACTAATGAGTGGGATTAAGTCCCCCTTCACCTTCTCACGTTCCTCTTGAAAGGTCTTAAGACATTTCTTCAAAAAGGGTCGAGAATATCCTCTTTCACGCAATGCCTTAAACAGGGTGATTACTGCCTTTCTAAAGTCCGCCGGTTGGGTACAAATCCGCCGAAATCTGAGAAGCTGAGACTTAACGATACCACGGAATGTGTGTTTTGGATGAAAACTAAATTTGTGTAACAAGGCGTGCGTGTCTGTAGTTTTAAAGAAAACTTTGATATCGAGTTTACGAGTGATGTTAAACCCGGGCCCTTTGAACACCGTGGTGTCCAAGAAGTCTATGGCCTCCTTATTGATTTCAAATTTTAATTGAATTGATGGATCGTGGGAATTCAACGTTTGCACAAATTCTGTAAATTCCAATTCAGATCCGGTCCAAATCCCCCAAATATCATCCAAATATCTCAAATAATGGGCCGGCTTCTTTTTACACTTTGGAAGCACTTCCGCTTCCCAATTGGCCATGAATATATTTGCATAAGCCGGTGCAAATTTCTTGCCCATTGCGGTTCCTTTAATTTGCAAATAAAATTGTTCATCAAACATGAAATCATTCTTTGTCAAATTAATTTCTAGCAATTGTAGCAATTCCTGATCAGGCCTTTTAGGATCCGGAAATTTCTGGAAAATATTCCTCACAGTAGCAATTCCCGCCTCAATTGGAATATTAGTATACAAATTGTCCACATCCATGGAGAAAAAATAAAAGTCCTCAACAATTTTTAAATTTTTAACAATTTCAATGAAATGATATGTGTCCTTCACATATGCGGGATGCTTTACAGATAATGGATTCAAATAATAATCTAGAAATTCCGCTGTACGATAAGTCTCGCTCTCGCAATCTGACACAATGGGCCTCCCCGGGGGGATCTCGTACGGGATGGTCCATTTGTCTGGATCTTTATGTATTTTTGGCAGTATATAAAACCGCCTCTCTCTAGGTTGTGAACTACCCACTAGGTATTTGTACTGTTTAGAATTAATGAATTTTTGGTCCTTTAGTGATTTAAGTATGTTTTTAACAATTGGGATTGTTTCCAAATACAATGGTTTGTCTAATTTCCTGTAATATGTGGTGTCCTGTAATTGTCGTTGTACTTCAAACGTGTATTGTTCCCGACTTAAAATTACGACCGCCGATCCTTTATCGGCTGGCTTTATGACTATGTGTTTAGTGTTTTTTAGCTCTCGCAGTGCTCTAATTTCTGCCGATGAAATATTCTGTTTTTCTCTAATTGGTTTATAACAACTTTTAAACTTGTCCAAATCTCTATGAATTAAAGATTCCACCTCTGGTGGAAGCTCATGCAAAGGCGGTGTCCAATCTGACGGACCCGTGAAAGGCATTTTCTTTCTCCTTTCTGAGTTCCTAAAATATGTAGCCAACTTAATTTTTCTATGGTAACTCTGCATATCAAACTCAAACTTAAGCTTTTCATTCTTACCTATATACAATGCTGGAACAAAGAATAGTCCTTTTTTCAACAGTTCCCGTTGTGGCCTCGACAGTCTAAAGTTCTTTGCCAAGACCACCACGTCCTGACCTTGAAGGCTTAATCCACTGTCGCCCCCATACTGGTCCAGACTCAGGGGGTGTTGCAGTTTAAAAAGGACATCCAATGCTGGAACATGGCCTTGCCCGTTTCCTCGGTCCAATGGATGTCGTCTTCTTCGGTATGGAACAAGTCCTCGTCCAAAAGGGGAATGTGTACTCTATTTCTGTAGATATAGTCATTCAGGACCTGTAGATTCGACTTGTCCTCAGCTGGCAGGTTCTCCGAGAAATTAATCTGAGGAACCCAAATTTCTGCATATGGGAACCGCTTCTTTGCAGCTCTCACTGCCGCCTGCACATTCTTGATGGTCGTTTCCTTTGGCTTGTTGGCCCTGCTGTTGATCCCGAAGGACAAGACCATCTTCTCTACCACCAAATCCTGTGGCGGTACCGTCTTCTTCAACAAGGCTTCTGCATGGCGGAAGTCCGCCCCTGGAAAACTCTCCACCTGCAAGTTCTTGTTGGAAAAATCTGGGAATTTGGTGAGGTTGGAATCTCCCAAGAAGATCCATTTGCGGTTCGCCACCCAGTTCCAGTCAGTCATCTTCCTTGTGGTGTTCTGATGTCGATTCACCCGGAACCGAGGACCCCTGGATCTCTCGACCTCATCAAACAAATCCCCAGAAAGATCAAAAAGCGGCTCCTCATCCTCCGAGCCTTCTCGATGGGCCTGGGCTCCAACCTGTACATCTCGTGCTGAAAGCTGGGAAGATTGTCCCTGCTCCTCTGCTGCTTGAGCCTCTCTCTCGGCCTCCGCTGCCGCCCTGGCCCTGGCCTCATCACGTTCCTCCTCCGCTTGCATCTCATCAAACAAGGCCTCCAACTCCAACTGGGAGGCTGTACGTTCCGGAGGAAGCAGGGGTTCAAAGTCTGGCAGGTGGTCCTCCTGTGCTTCTTCCAGAAAGAGATCTTCTTCAGGAAGAACCACCCCTTTGGGTCTCCTTATCCGTCTTTGGACCTCCCTCCTTTCCAGGGGAGATGGCATCCATTCAGCCACGTTGGGGCTTGACCATCTAGCCTCTGCCTCAGGGACCTGGTCTGTCATGGTGGCCACCGAGGTCTTTGGCGCTGCCCGCCGACGGGGTTGTACCATGCGTGCAGACTCACTTGAAGAATCCACGCCACGCTGTTCTCGCACCTGGACCGGTTCACCCTCGAGCTGAGTTGAGATGAGAGCCTCAGCATGGTCAATGATGCTCCGCGTGATCCGTCTCAGGTTTCGCTTGGCCCAGCGGGATGCCACCTCAAAAGCCTTTCTCCATTCACGAGTGTCCATGCTGGAGAGTTCTTGCAGAAACCTCTCCAAGCTTCCTTCATAATGTTCCATCAAAATCTGGAGGGTCATCTGACCCCAATTTCTTGCATTTCCCACGATCATGTCTGTGGTATCCTGCCTTGGGTATGCCGGCTTAATCATCCCAGCTAGGATATCCACCATCTTTACAATCATCCTGGGCTCCGGCCTACCTGGCTTTGGAGCCACGTTCTGAAGATGGTGCACCATCTTTATGATGCCATGCAGCTTACGGATCAGTCTTCCAAAATCGGGACTTGCCGCTTCTCTTATCACATCATCATCTCTGGTCCTGGAAGAGCTCCCTCTTCGGGCTGGTCGGAATCGTCCCTGCCGGACCACAGCTGCATACGAGCGGAATGGGACTTGGGGACCAAAGTACCGGGGGACCCGGGGGGGAGGCACTGGCGGGTTAGGATGGGGAAGAAAATCCCTTCTCCGGGAGGAAAAGGAGCGTGCACGGTCCATCCCTCCCTGCGGTCCTCCGTACCCGTCCCAGAAGACCTGGCGGTCACGTTGGCGCCGGCGGCCATAGCGCACCACCGTCCAGCCGTCTTCCATGGCGTCCAGTATTTTTACTTTTTATCTTTTCTTCTTTTTTCACAAAAAATAAAATTTGTTCTCCAAAAAAAATTGTTTTTAATTTGAATGGAAACAAAAAACGCTTTCCAAAATGTGGAAAGGAAAAGGTCACGAAAAAATAAATAAAGAACAAAGGAAGGTGTGCCAAAAAAAACTGTTTATTTAAAAATAAACACAAAAAACACAACGTTTCAACCGTGTACGGTCTTCCTCAGGTGTGGCACACAGAAAACTGCAAGCTGGATTAGCTGGCAACAGTTAGACTGGCAAGGATGTGCTCCCATCGAGTGCCGAGTGGAAAATGAGCTCCTGTGCGAGCTCCGCCTTATATACTCTCCCCTCGGCTGTGTAAAATCCCATTTGTCTTTTTTAAGTTTCGTTCGGTAAAAATGAATTTGGTCTTTATTTTTTAATCTGCATTACATTTTAACCGTTTTTTAGCCAAAAATAACATATTTGCACTCTATGAACTTACCTTTAATAAATTTTAAAGCCAAATTAATTTAATCACTGTTTTTATTCCCAATTTGTTTTTAATCCATTTTTAACTATAAATAGTCTTGCAAACCCTATGAATTGTGATAATAAATTTATGAACCCTATTTTTTAGAATTTTTAAGCCCATGTTTTCAAATTTTTACTAATTTAATTCCCCATTATTAATTAATACATTTGCAACCCTCATATTAAATACAAAAAATCAAAAGGGTAGGGTTTAGGATTAGGGTTAAAAATGAATTTGGGGTCAAAAAGTGGGGATAAAGTGGTTAGGGTTAGGGCTAACATACAGGGTTGGGGTTAGGTTCAGGATAAGACAAAGGACTGGGGTTAGACTAACATAGGGCTAACATTGAGGTTAGGTTTAGGGATGGGACTTGGGTTGGGGTTAGGGTGGTGTGAAACACTGGGGAACAAAAAGGTGGGGTCAAATTAAGATGGGTTCGAGGTTGGGGTTAAGGAGGTTAAGGTTAGGATGGGATTAAGGGTTGGAAATTAACCAAAACCTTCTCCAATAAAAGCCTAGTTCCATTTTACATTAAGACCCAATGGTTCTTTAGTTCCCAATGTGTAAATCCAATATCTCTCCCTCTTTTTTCGTTCCCAATCTGTCCAATCCATGCCTTGTTGTAGTCCAGCCATTCTCAGCGAATCCCAGCCATGTTTAAGAAAATGTACAACTAAAGGTGCATCAGGTTCCTTCTTTTTCCTGATGTTATACACATGTTGGTACAATCTACTGTACAAATCATTTCCAGTTTCACCCACGTACTTCTTTCCACATTTTGAACAAAAAATAACATAAACACAATTCTTTGTTTGTGGGCTGAAACTTTGTGTAACTGAAATAATAGTCCTGTCCTTTACATTCCTAACAAACTCAAGCTTCGTAAACAGGGCCTCTAAGGACTTCGGTTTGCTCGATTCGAGCCGTGGAAGTCTTGCCCTTACAAGCAGGTCAGCTAAATTTTTGTTCCTCCGAAAGGCCGATATGACTCTTGAATTTGGGATAAGAGCTGCCTGACCTATGACCTCATCAAAATGATCCTTCATATGTCTATTAAAATACCTGCTGTTAGAGGAAAATGTACTAATGAGTGGGATTAAGTCCCCCTTCACCTTCTCACGTTCCTCTTGAAAGGTCTTAAGACATTTCTTCAAAAAGGGTCGAGAATATCCTCTTTCACGCAATGCCTTAAACAGGGTGATTACTGCCTTTCTAAAGTCCGCCGGTTGGGTACAAATCCGCCGAAATCTGAGAAGCTGAGACTTAACGATACCACGGAATGTGTGTTTTGGATGAAAACTAAATTTGTGTAACAAGGCGTGCGTGTCTGTAGTTTTAAAGAAAACTTTGATATCGAGTTTACGAGTGATGTTAAACCCGGGCCCTTTGAACACCGTGGTGTCCAAGAAGTCTATGGCCTCCTTATTGATTTCAAATTTTAATTGAATTGATGGATCGTGGGAATTCAACGTTTGCACAAATTCTGTAAATTCCAATTCAGATCCGGTCCAAATCCCCCAAATATCATCCAAATATCTCAAATAATGGGCCGGCTTCTTTTTACACTTTGGAAGCACTTCCGCTTCCCAATTGGCCATGAATATATTTGCATAAGCCGGTGCAAATTTCTTGCCCATTGCGGTTCCTTTAATTTGCAAATAAAATTGTTCATCAAACATGAAATCATTCTTTGTCAAATTAATTTCTAGCAATTGTAGCAATTCCTGATCAGGCCTTTTAGGATCCGGAAATTTCTGGAAAATATTCCTCACAGTAGCAATTCCCGCCTCAATTGGAATATTAGTATACAAATTGTCCACATCCATGGAGAAAAAATAAAAGTCCTCAACAATTTTTAAATTTTTAACAATTTCAATGAAATGATATGTGTCCTTCACATATGCGGGATGCTTTACAGATAATGGATTCAAATAATAATCTAGAAATTCCGCTGTACGATAAGTCTCGCTCTCGCAATCTGACACAATGGGCCTCCCCGGGGGGATCTCGTACGGGATGGTCCATTTGTCTGGATCTTTATGTATTTTTGGCAGTATATAAAACCGCCTCTCTCTAGGTTGTGAACTACCCACTAGGTATTTGTACTGTTTAGAATTAATGAATTTTTGGTCCTTTAGTGATTTAAGTATGTTTTTAACAATTGGGATTGTTTCCAAATACAATGGTTTGTCTAATTTCCTGTAATATGTGGTGTCCTGTAATTGTCGTTGTACTTCAAACGTGTATTGTTCCCGACTTAAAATTACGACCGCCGATCCTTTATCGGCTGGCTTTATGACTATGTGTTTAGTGTTTTTTAGCTCTCGCAGTGCTCTAATTTCTGCCGATGAAATATTCTGTTTTTCTCTAATTGGTTTATAACAACTTTTAAACTTGTCCAAATCTCTATGAATTAAAGATTCCACCTCTGGTGGAAGCTCATGCAAAGGCGGTGTCCAATCTGACGGACCCGTGAAAGGCATTTTCTTTCTCCTTTCTGAGTTCCTAAAATATGTAGCCAACTTAATTTTTCTATGGTAACTCTGCATATCAAACTCAAACTTAAGCTTTTCATTCTTACCTATATACAATGCTGGAACAAAGAATAGTCCTTTTTTCAACAGTTCCCGTTGTGGCCTCGACAGTCTAAAGTTCTTTGCCAAGACCACCACGTCCTGACCTTGAAGGCTTAATCCACTGTCGCCCCCATACTGGTCCAGACTCAGGGGGTGTTGCAGTTTAAAAAGGACATCCAATGCTGGAACATGGCCTTGCCCGTTTCCTCGGTCCAATGGATGTCGTCTTCTTCGGTATGGAACAAGTCCTCGTCCAAAAGGGGAATGTGTACTCTATTTCTGTAGATATAGTCATTCAGGACCTGTAGATTCGACTTGTCCTCAGCTGGCAGGTTCTCCGAGAAATTAATCTGAGGAACCCAAATTTCTGCATATGGGAACCGCTTCTTTGCAGCTCTCACTGCCGCCTGCACATTCTTGATGGTCGTTTCCTTTGGCTTGTTGGCCCTGCTGTTGATCCCGAAGGACAAGACCATCTTCTCTACCACCAAATCCTGTGGCGGTACCGTCTTCTTCAACAAGGCTTCTGCATGGCGGAAGTCCGCCCCTGGAAAACTCTCCACCTGCAAGTTCTTGTTGGAAAAATCTGGGAATTTGGTGAGGTTGGAATCTCCCAAGAAGATCCATTTGCGGTTCGCCACCCAGTTCCAGTCAGTCATCTTCCTTGTGGTGTTCTGATGTCGATTCACCCGGAACCGAGGACCCCTGGATCTCTCGACCTCATCAAACAAATCCCCAGAAAGATCAAAAAGCGGCTCCTCATCCTCCGAGCCTTCTCGATGGGCCTGGGCTCCAACCTGTACATCTCGTGCTGAAAGCTGGGAAGATTGTCCCTGCTCCTCTGCTGCTTGAGCCTCTCTCTCGGCCTCCGCTGCCGCCCTGGCCCTGGCCTCATCACGTTCCTCCTCCGCTTGCATCTCATCAAACAAGGCCTCCAACTCCAACTGGGAGGCTGTACGTTCCGGAGGAAGCAGGGGTTCAAAGTCTGGCAGGTGGTCCTCCTGTGCTTCTTCCAGAAAGAGATCTTCTTCAGGAAGAACCACCCCTTTGGGTCTCCTTATCCGTCTTTGGACCTCCCTCCTTTCCAGGGGAGATGGCATCCATTCAGCCACGTTGGGGCTTGACCATCTAGCCTCTGCCTCAGGGACCTGGTCTGTCATGGTGGCCACCGAGGTCTTTGGCGCTGCCCGCCGACGGGGTTGTACCATGCGTGCAGACTCACTTGAAGAATCCACGCCACGCTGTTCTCGCACCTGGACCGGTTCACCCTCGAGCTGAGTTGAGATGAGAGCCTCAGCATGGTCAATGATGCTCCGCGTGATCCGTCTCAGGTTTCGCTTGGCCCAGCGGGATGCCACCTCAAAAGCCTTTCTCCATTCACGAGTGTCCATGCTGGAGAGTTCTTGCAGAAACCTCTCCAAGCTTCCTTCATAATGTTCCATCAAAATCTGGAGGGTCATCTGACCCCAATTTCTTGCATTTCCCACGATCATGTCTGTGGTATCCTGCCTTGGGTATGCCGGCTTAATCATCCCAGCTAGGATATCCACCATCTTTACAATCATCCTGGGCTCCGGCCTACCTGGCTTTGGAGCCACGTTCTGAAGATGGTGCACCATCTTTATGATGCCATGCAGCTTACGGATCAGTCTTCCAAAATCGGGACTTGCCGCTTCTCTTATCACATCATCATCTCTGGTCCTGGAAGAGCTCCCTCTTCGGGCTGGTCGGAATCGTCCCTGCCGGACCACAGCTGCATACGAGCGGAATGGGACTTGGGGACCAAAGTACCGGGGGACCCGGGGGGGAGGCACTGGCGGGTTAGGATGGGGAAGAAAATCCCTTCTCCGGGAGGAAAAGGAGCGTGCACGGTCCATCCCTCCCTGCGGTCCTCCGTACCCGTCCCAGAAGACCTGGCGGTCACGTTGGCGCCGGCGGCCATAGCGCACCACCGTCCAGCCGTCTTCCATGGCGTCCAGTATTTTTACTTTTTATCTTTTCTTCTTTTTTCACAAAAAATAAAATTTGTTCTCCAAAAAAAATTGTTTTTAATTTGAATGGAAACAAAAAACGCTTTCCAAAATGTGGAAAGGAAAAGGTCACGAAAAAATAAATAAAGAACAAAGGAAGGTGTGCCAAAAAAAACTGTTTATTTAAAAATAAACACAAAAAACACAACGTTTCAACCGTGTACGGTCTTCCTCAGGTGTGGCACACAGAAAACTGCAAGCTGGATTAGCTGGCAACAGTTAGACTGGCAAGGATGTGCTCCCATCGAGTGCCGAGTGGAAAATGAGCTCCTGTGCGAGCTCCGCCTTATATACTCTCCCCTCGGCTGTGTAAAATCCCATTTGTCTTTTTTAAGTTTCGTTCGGTAAAAATGAATTTGGTCTTTATTTTTTAATCTGCATTACATTTTAACCGTTTTTTAGCCAAAAATAACATATTTGCACTCTATGAACTTACCTTTAATAAATTTTAAAGCCAAATTAATTTAATCACTGTTTTTATTCCCAATTTGTTTTTAATCCATTTTTAACTATAAATAGTCTTGCAAACCCTATGAATTGTGATAATAAATTTATGAACCCTATTTTTTAGAATTTTTAAGCCCATGTTTTCAAATTTTTACTAATTTAATTCCCCATTATTAATTAATACATTTGCAACCCTCATATTAAATACAAAAAATCAAAAGGGTAGGGTTTAGGATTAGGGTTAAAAATGAATTTGGGGTCAAAAAGTGGGGATAAAGTGGTTAGGGTTAGGGCTAACATACAGGGTTGGGGTTAGGTTCAGGATAAGACAAAGGACTGGGGTTAGACTAACATAGGGCTAACATTGAGGTTAGGTTTAGGGATGGGACTTGGGTTGGGGTTAGGGTGGTGTGAAACACTGGGGAACAAAAAGGTGGGGTCAAATTAAGATGGGTTCGAGGTTGGGGTTAAGGAGGTTAAGGTTAGGATGGGATTAAGGGTTGGAAATTAACCAAAACCTTCTCCAATAAAAGCCTAGTTCCATTTTACATTAAGACCCAATGGTTCTTTA
The DNA here is from genome assembly GCF_036321145.2 of Pelmatolapia mariae. NCBI lineage: Eukaryota > Metazoa > Chordata > Actinopteri > Cichliformes > Cichlidae > Pelmatolapia > Pelmatolapia mariae. The sequence continues at coordinate 4,230,192 of NC_086237.1, read as the reverse complement.
GTTCCCAATGTGTAAATCCAATATCTCTCCCTCTTTTTTCGTTCCCAATCTGTCCAATCCATGCCTTGTTGTAGTCCAGCCATTCTCAGCGAATCCCAGCCATGTTTAAGAAAATGTACAACTAAAGGTGCATCAGGTTCCTTCTTTTTCCTGATGTTATACACATGTTGGTACAATCTACTGTACAAATCATTTCCAGTTTCACCCACGTACTTCTTTCCACATTTTGAACAAAAAATAACATAAACACAATTCTTTGTTTGTGGGCTGAAACTTTGTGTAACTGAAATAATAGTCCTGTCCTTTACATTCCTAACAAACTCAAGCTTCGTAAACAGGGCCTCTAAGGACTTCGGTTTGCTCGATTCGAGCCGTGGAAGTCTTGCCCTTACAAGCAGGTCAGCTAAATTTTTGTTCCTCCGAAAGGCCGATATGACTCTTGAATTTGGGATAAGAGCTGCCTGACCTATGACCTCATCAAAATGATCCTTCATATGTCTATTAAAATACCTGCTGTTAGAGGAAAATGTACTAATGAGTGGGATTAAGTCCCCCTTCACCTTCTCACGTTCCTCTTGAAAGGTCTTAAGACATTTCTTCAAAAAGGGTCGAGAATATCCTCTTTCACGCAATGCCTTAAACAGGGTGATTACTGCCTTTCTAAAGTCCGCCGGTTGGGTACAAATCCGCCGAAATCTGAGAAGCTGAGACTTAACGATACCACGGAATGTGTGTTTTGGATGAAAACTAAATTTGTGTAACAAGGCGTGCGTGTCTGTAGTTTTAAAGAAAACTTTGATATCGAGTTTACGAGTGATGTTAAACCCGGGCCCTTTGAACACCGTGGTGTCCAAGAAGTCTATGGCCTCCTTATTGATTTCAAATTTTAATTGAATTGATGGATCGTGGGAATTCAACGTTTGCACAAATTCTGTAAATTCCAATTCAGATCCGGTCCAAATCCCCCAAATATCATCCAAATATCTCAAATAATGGGCCGGCTTCTTTTTACACTTTGGAAGCACTTCCGCTTCCCAATTGGCCATGAATATATTTGCATAAGCCGGTGCAAATTTCTTGCCCATTGCGGTTCCTTTAATTTGCAAATAAAATTGTTCATCAAACATGAAATCATTCTTTGTCAAATTAATTTCTAGCAATTGTAGCAATTCCTGATCAGGCCTTTTAGGATCCGGAAATTTCTGGAAAATATTCCTCACAGTAGCAATTCCCGCCTCAATTGGAATATTAGTATACAAATTGTCCACATCCATGGAGAAAAAATAAAAGTCCTCAACAATTTTTAAATTTTTAACAATTTCAATGAAATGATATGTGTCCTTCACATATGCGGGATGCTTTACAGATAATGGATTCAAATAATAATCTAGAAATTCCGCTGTACGATAAGTCTCGCTCTCGCAATCTGACACAATGGGCCTCCCCGGGGGGATCTCGTACGGGATGGTCCATTTGTCTGGATCTTTATGTATTTTTGGCAGTATATAAAACCGCCTCTCTCTAGGTTGTGAACTACCCACTAGGTATTTGTACTGTTTAGAATTAATGAATTTTTGGTCCTTTAGTGATTTAAGTATGTTTTTAACAATTGGGATTGTTTCCAAATACAATGGTTTGTCTAATTTCCTGTAATATGTGGTGTCCTGTAATTGTCGTTGTACTTCAAACGTGTATTGTTCCCGACTTAAAATTACGACCGCCGATCCTTTATCGGCTGGCTTTATGACTATGTGTTTAGTGTTTTTTAGCTCTCGCAGTGCTCTAATTTCTGCCGATGAAATATTCTGTTTTTCTCTAATTGGTTTATAACAACTTTTAAACTTGTCCAAATCTCTATGAATTAAAGATTCCACCTCTGGTGGAAGCTCATGCAAAGGCGGTGTCCAATCTGACGGACCCGTGAAAGGCATTTTCTTTCTCCTTTCTGAGTTCCTAAAATATGTAGCCAACTTAATTTTTCTATGGTAACTCTGCATATCAAACTCAAACTTAAGCTTTTCATTCTTACCTATATACAATGCTGGAACAAAGAATAGTCCTTTTTTCAACAGTTCCCGTTGTGGCCTCGACAGTCTAAAGTTCTTTGCCAAGACCACCACGTCCTGACCTTGAAGGCTTAATCCACTGTCGCCCCCATACTGGTCCAGACTCAGGGGGTGTTGCAGTTTAAAAAGGACATCCAATGCTGGAACATGGCCTTGCCCGTTTCCTCGGTCCAATGGATGTCGTCTTCTTCGGTATGGAACAAGTCCTCGTCCAAAAGGGGAATGTGTACTCTATTTCTGTAGATATAGTCATTCAGGACCTGTAGATTCGACTTGTCCTCAGCTGGCAGGTTCTCCGAGAAATTAATCTGAGGAACCCAAATTTCTGCATATGGGAACCGCTTCTTTGCAGCTCTCACTGCCGCCTGCACATTCTTGATGGTCGTTTCCTTTGGCTTGTTGGCCCTGCTGTTGATCCCGAAGGACAAGACCATCTTCTCTACCACCAAATCCTGTGGCGGTACCGTCTTCTTCAACAAGGCTTCTGCATGGCGGAAGTCCACCCCTGGAAAACTCTCCACCTGCAAGTTCTTGTTGGAAAAATCTGGGAATTTGGTGAGGTTGGAATCTCCCAAGAAGATCCATTTGCGGTTCGCCACCCAGTTCCAGTCAGTCATCTTCCTTGTGGTGTTCTGATGTCGATTCACCCGGAACCGAGGACCCCTGGATCTCTCGACCTCATCAAACAAATCCCCAGAAAGATCAAAAAGCGGCTCCTCATCCTCCGAGCCTTCTCGATGGGCCTGGGCTCCAACCTGTACATCTCGTGCTGAAAGCTGGGAAGATTGTCCCTGCTCCTCTGCTGCTTGAGCCTCTCTCTCGGCCTCCGCTGCCGCCCTGGCCCTGGCCTCATCACGTTCCTCCTCCGCTTGCATCTCATCAAACAAGGCCTCCAACTCCAACTGGGAGGCTGTACGTTCCGGAGGAAGCAGGGGTTCAAAGTCTGGCAGGTGGTCCTCCTGTGCTTCTTCCAGAAAGAGATCTTCTTCAGGAAGAACCACCCCTTTGGGTCTCCTTATCCGTCTTTGGACCTCCCTCCTTTCCAGGGGAGATGGCATCCATTCAGCCACGTTGGGGCTTGACCATCTAGCCTCTGCCTCAGGGACCTGGTCTGTCATGGTGGCCACCGAGGTCTTTGGCGCTGCCCGCCGACGGGGTTGTACCATGCGTGCAGACTCACTTGAAGAATCCACGCCACGCTGTTCTCGCACCTGGACCGGTTCACCCTCGAGCTGAGTTGAGATGAGAGCCTCAGCATGGTCAATGATGCTCCGCGTGATCCGTCTCAGGTTTCGCTTGGCCCAGCGGGATGCCACCTCAAAAGCCTTTCTCCATTCACGAGTGTCCATGCTGGAGAGTTCTTGCAGAAACCTCTCCAAGCTTCCTTCATAATGTTCCATCAAAATCTGGAGGGTCATCTGACCCCAATTTCTTGCATTTCCCACGATCATGTCTGTGGTATCCTGCCTTGGGTATGCCGGCTTAATCATCCCAGCTAGGATATCCACCATCTTTACAATCATCCTGGGCTCCGGCCTACCTGGCTTTGGAGCCACATTCTGAAGATGGTGCACCATCTTTATGATGCCATGCAGCTTACGGATCAGTCTTCCAAAATCGGGACTTGCCGCTTCTCTTATCACATCATCATCTCTGGTCCTGGAAGAGCTCCCTCTTCGGGCTGGTCGGAATCGTCCCTGCCGGACCACAGCTGCATACGAGCGGAATGGGACTTGGGGACCAAAGTACCGGGGGACCCGGGGGGGAGGCACTGGCGGGTTAGGATGGGGAAGAAAATCCCTTCTCCGGGAGGAAAAGGAGCGTGCACGGTCCATCCCTCCCTGCGGTCCTCCGTACCCGTCCCAGAAGACCTGGCGGTCACGTTGGCGCCGGCGGCCATAGCGCACCACCGTCCAGCCGTCTTCCATGGCGTCCAGTATTTTTACTTTTTATCTTTTCTTCTTTTTTCACAAAAAATAAAATTTGTTCTCCAAAAAAAATTGTTTTTAATTTGAATGGAAACAAAAAACGCTTTCCAAAATGTGGAAAGGAAAAGGTCACGAAAAAATAAATAAAGAACAAAGGAAGGTGTGCCAAAAAAAACTGTTTATTTAAAAATAAACACAAAAAACACAACGTTTCAACCGTGTACGGTCTTCCTCAGGTGTGGCACACAGAAAACTGCAAGCTGGATTAGCTGGCAACAGTTAGACTGGCAAGGATGTGCTCCCATCGAGTGCCGAGTGGAAAATGAGCTCCTGTGCGAGCTCCGCCTTATATACTCTCCCCTCGGCTGTGTAAAATCCCATTTGTCTTTTTTAAGTTTCGTTCGGTAAAAATGAATTTGGTCTTTATTTTTTAATCTGCATTACATTTTAACCGTTTTTTAGCCAAAAATAACATATTTGCACTCTATGAACTTACCTTTAATAAATTTTAAAGCCAAATTAATTTAATCACTGTTTTTATTCCCAATTTGTTTTTAATCCATTTTTAACTATAAATAGTCTTGCAAACCCTATGAATTGTGATAATAAATTTATGAACCCTATTTTTTAGAATTTTTAAGCCCATGTTTTCAAATTTTTACTAATTTAATTCCCCATTATTAATTAATACATTTGCAACCCTCATATTAAATACAAAAAATCAAAAGGGTAGGGTTTAGGATTAGGGTTAAAAATGAATTTGGGGTCAAAAAGTGGGGATAAAGTGGTTAGGGTTAGGGCTAACATACAGGGTTGGGGTTAGGTTCAGGATAAGACAAAGGACTGGGGTTAGACTAACATAGGGCTAACATTGAGGTTAGGTTTAGGGATGGGACTTGGGTTGGGGTTAGGGTGGTGTGAAACACTGGGGAACAAAAAGGTGGGGTCAAATTAAGATGGGTTCGAGGTTGGGGTTAAGGAGGTTAAGGTTAGGATGGGATTAAGGGTTGGAAATTAACCAAAACCTTCTCCAATAAAAGCCTAGTTCCATTTTACATTAAGACCCAATGGTTCTTTAGTTCCCAATGTGTAAATCCAATATCTCTCCCTCTTTTTTCGTTCCCAATCTGTCCAATCCATGCCTTGTTGTAGTCCAGCCATTCTCAGCGAATCCCAGCCATGTTTAAGAAAATGTACAACTAAAGGTGCATCAGGTTCCTTCTTTTTCCTGATGTTATACACATGTTGGTACAATCTACTGTACAAATCATTTCCAGTTTCACCCACGTACTTCTTTCCACATTTTGAACAAAAAATAACATAAACACAATTCTTTGTTTGTGGGCTGAAACTTTGTGTAACTGAAATAATAGTCCTGTCCTTTACATTCCTAACAAACTCAAGCTTCGTAAACAGGGCCTCTAAGGACTTCGGTTTGCTCGATTCGAGCCGTGGAAGTCTTGCCCTTACAAGCAGGTCAGCTAAATTTTTGTTCCTCCGAAAGGCCGATATGACTCTTGAATTTGGGATAAGAGCTGCCTGACCTATGACCTCATCAAAATGATCCTTCATATGTCTATTAAAATACCTGCTGTTAGAGGAAAATGTACTAATGAGTGGGATTAAGTCCCCCTTCACCTTCTCACGTTCCTCTTGAAAGGTCTTAAGACATTTCTTCAAAAAGGGTCGAGAATATCCTCTTTCACGCAATGCCTTAAACAGGGTGATTACTGCCTTTCTAAAGTCCGCCGGTTGGGTACAAATCCGCCGAAATCTGAGAAGCTGAGACTTAACGATACCACGGAATGTGTGTTTTGGATGAAAACTAAATTTGTGTAACAAGGCGTGCGTGTCTGTAGTTTTAAAGAAAACTTTGATATCGAGTTTACGAGTGATGTTAAACCCGGGCCCTTTGAACACCGTGGTGTCCAAGAAGTCTATGGCCTCCTTATTGATTTCAAATTTTAATTGAATTGATGGATCGTGGGAATTCAACGTTTGCACAAATTCTGTAAATTCCAATTCAGATCCGGTCCAAATCCCCCAAATATCATCCAAATATCTCAAATAATGGGCCGGCTTCTTTTTACACTTTGGAAGCACTTCCGCTTCCCAATTGGCCATGAATATATTTGCATAAGCCGGTGCAAATTTCTTGCCCATTGCGGTTCCTTTAATTTGCAAATAAAATTGTTCATCAAACATGAAATCATTCTTTGTCAAATTAATTTCTAGCAATTGTAGCAATTCCTGATCAGGCCTTTTAGGATCCGGAAATTTCTGGAAAATATTCCTCACAGTAGCAATTCCCGCCTCAATTGGAATATTAGTATACAAATTGTCCACATCCATGGAGAAAAAATAAAAGTCCTCAACAATTTTTAAATTTTTAACAATTTCAATGAAATGATATGTGTCCTTCACATATGCGGGATGCTTTACAGATAATGGATTCAAATAATAATCTAGAAATTCCGCTGTACGATAAGTCTCGCTCTCGCAATCTGACACAATGGGCCTCCCCGGGGGGATCTCGTACGGGATGGTCCATTTGTCTGGATCTTTATGTATTTTTGGCAGTATATAAAACCGCCTCTCTCTAGGTTGTGAACTACCCACTAGGTATTTGTACTGTTTAGAATTAATGAATTTTTGGTCCTTTAGTGATTTAAGTATGTTTTTAACAATTGGGATTGTTTCCAAATACAATGGTTTGTCTAATTTCCTGTAATATGTGGTGTCCTGTAATTGTCGTTGTACTTCAAACGTGTATTGTTCCCGACTTAAAATTACGACCGCCGATCCTTTATCGGCTGGCTTTATGACTATGTGTTTAGTGTTTTTTAGCTCTCGCAGTGCTCTAATTTCTGCCGATGAAATATTCTGTTTTTCTCTAATTGGTTTATAACAACTTTTAAACTTGTCCAAATCTCTATGAATTAAAGATTCCACCTCTGGTGGAAGCTCATGCAAAGGCGGTGTCCAATCTGACGGACCCGTGAAAGGCATTTTCTTTCTCCTTTCTGAGTTCCTAAAATATGTAGCCAACTTAATTTTTCTATGGTAACTCTGCATATCAAACTCAAACTTAAGCTTTTCATTCTTACCTATATACAATGCTGGAACAAAGAATAGTCCTTTTTTCAACAGTTCCCGTTGTGGCCTCGACAGTCTAAAGTTCTTTGCCAAGACCACCACGTCCTGACCTTGAAGGCTTAATCCACTGTCGCCCCCATACTGGTCCAGACTCAGGGGGTGTTGCAGTTTAAAAAGGACATCCAATGCTGGAACATGGCCTTGCCCGTTTCCTCGGTCCAATGGATGTCGTCTTCTTCGGTATGGAACAAGTCCTCGTCCAAAAGGGGAATGTGTACTCTATTTCTGTAGATATAGTCATTCAGGACCTGTAGATTCGACTTGTCCTCAGCTGGCAGGTTCTCCGAGAAATTAATCTGAGGAACCCAAATTTCTGCATATGGGAACCGCTTCTTTGCAGCTCTCACTGCCGCCTGCACATTCTTGATGGTCGTTTCCTTTGGCTTGTTGGCCCTGCTGTTGATCCCGAAGGACAAGACCATCTTCTCTACCACCAAATCCTGTGGCGGTACCGTCTTCTTCAACAAGGCTTCTGCATGGCGGAAGTCCGCCCCTGGAAAACTCTCCACCTGCAAGTTCTTGTTGGAAAAATCTGGGAATTTGGTGAGGTTGGAATCTCCCAAGAAGATCCATTTGCGGTTCGCCACCCAGTTCCAGTCAGTCATCTTCCTTGTGGTGTTCTGATGTCGATTCACCCGGAACCGAGGACCCCTGGATCTCTCGACCTCATCAAACAAATCCCCAGAAAGATCAAAAAGCGGCTCCTCATCCTCCGAGCCTTCTCGATGGGCCTGGGCTCCAACCTGTACATCTCGTGCTGAAAGCTGGGAAGATTGTCCCTGCTCCTCTGCTGCTTGAGCCTCTCTCTCGGCCTCCGCTGCCGCCCTGGCCCTGGCCTCATCACGTTCCTCCTCCGCTTGCATCTCATCAAACAAGGCCTCCAACTCCAACTGGGAGGCTGTACGTTCCGGAGGAAGCAGGGGTTCAAAGTCTGGCAGGTGGTCCTCCTGTGCTTCTTCCAGAAAGAGATCTTCTTCAGGAAGAACCACCCCTTTGGGTCTCCTTATCCGTCTTTGGACCTCCCTCCTTTCCAGGGGAGATGGCATCCATTCAGCCACGTTGGGGCTTGACCATCTAGCCTCTGCCTCAGGGACCTGGTCTGTCATGGTGGCCACCGAGGTCTTTGGCGCTGCCCGCCGACGGGGTTGTACCATGCGTGCAGACTCACTTGAAGAATCCACGCCACGCTGTTCTCGCACCTGGACCGGTTCACCCTCGAGCTGAGTTGAGATGAGAGCCTCAGCATGGTCAATGATGCTCCGCGTGATCCGTCTCAGGTTTCGCTTGGCCCAGCGGGATGCCACCTCAAAAGCCTTTCTCCATTCACGAGTGTCCATGCTGGAGAGTTCTTGCAGAAACCTCTCCAAGCTTCCTTCATAATGTTCCATCAAAATCTGGAGGGTCATCTGACCCCAATTTCTTGCATTTCCCACGATCATGTCTGTGGTATCCTGCCTTGGGTATGCCGGCTTAATCATCCCAGCTAGGATATCCACCATCTTTACAATCATCCTGGGCTCCGGCCTACCTGGCTTTGGAGCCACGTTCTGAAGATGGTGCACCATCTTTATGATGCCATGCAGCTTACGGATCAGTCTTCCAAAATCGGGACTTGCCGCTTCTCTTATCACATCATCATCTCTGGTCCTGGAAGAGCTCCCTCTTCGGGCTGGTCGGAATCGTCCCTGCCGGACCACAGCTGCATACGAGCGGAATGGGACTTGGGGACCAAAGTACCGGGGGACCCGGGGGGGAGGCACTGGCGGGTTAGGATGGGGAAGAAAATCCCTTCTCCGGGAGGAAAAGGAGCGTGCACGGTCCATCCCTCCCTGCGGTCCTCCGTACCCGTCCCAGAAGACCTGGCGGTCACGTTGGCGCCGGCGGCCATAGCGCACCACCGTCCAGCCGTCTTCCATGGCGTCCAGTATTTTTACTTTTTATCTTTTCTTCTTTTTTCACAAAAAATAAAATTTGTTCTCCAAAAAAAATTGTTTTTAATTTGAATGGAAACAAAAAACGCTTTCCAAAATGTGGAAAGGAAAAGGTCACGAAAAAATAAATAAAGAACAAAGGAAGGTGTGCCAAAAAAAACTGTTTATTTAAAAATAAACACAAAAAACACAACGTTTCAACCGTGTACGGTCTTCCTCAGGTGTGGCACACAGAAAACTGCAAGCTGGATTAGCTGGCAACAGTTAGACTGGCAAGGATGTGCTCCCATCGAGTGCCGAGTGGAAAATGAGCTCCTGTGCGAGCTCCGCCTTATATACTCTCCCCTCGGCTGTGTAAAATCCCATTTGTCTTTTTTAAGTTTCGTTCGGTAAAAATGAATTTGGTCTTTATTTTTTAATCTGCATTACATTTTAACCGTTTTTTAGCCAAAAATAACATATTTGCACTCTATGAACTTACCTTTAATAAATTTTAAAGCCAAATTAATTTAATCACTGTTTTTATTCCCAATTTGTTTTTAATCCATTTTTAACTATAAATAGTCTTGCAAACCCTATGAATTGTGATAATAAATTTATGAACCCTATTTTTTAGAATTTTTAAGCCCATGTTTTCAAATTTTTACTAATTTAATTCCCCATTATTAATTAATACATTTGCAACCCTCATATTAAATACAAAAAATCAAAAGGGTAGGGTTTAGGATTAGGGTTAAAAATGAATTTGGGGTCAAAAAGTGGGGATAAAGTGGTTAGGGTTAGGGCTAACATACAGGGTTGGGGTTAGGTTCAGGATAAGACAAAGGACTGGGGTTAGACTAACATAGGGCTAACATTGAGGTTAGGTTTAGGGATGGGACTTGGGTTGGGGTTAGGGTGGTGTGAAACACTGGGGAACAAAAAGGTGGGGTCAAATTAAGATGGGTTCGAGGTTGGGGTTAAGGAGGTTAAGGTTAGGATGGGATTAAGGGTTGGAAATTAACCAAAACCTTCTCCAATAAAAGCCTAGTTCCATTTTACATTAAGACCCAATGGTTCTTTAGTTCCCAATGTGTAAATCCAATATCTCTCCCTCTTTTTTCGTTCCCAATCTGTCCAATCCATGCCTTGTTGTAGTCCAGCCATTCTCAGCGAATCCCAGCCATGTTTAAGAAAATGTACAACTAAAGGTGCATCAGGTTCCTTCTTTTTCCTGATGTTATACACATGTTGGTACAATCTACTGTACAAATCATTTCCAGTTTCACCCACGTACTTCTTTCCACATTTTGAACAAAAAATAACATAAACACAATTCTTTGTTTGTGGGCTGAAACTTTGTGTAACTGAAATAATAGTCCTGTCCTTTACATTCCTAACAAACTCAAGCTTCGTAAACAGGGCCTCTAAGGACTTCGGTTTGCTCGATTCGAGCCGTGGAAGTCTTGCCCTTACAAGCAGGTCAGCTAAATTTTTGTTCCTCCGAAAGGCCGATATGACTCTTGAATTTGGGATAAGAGCTGCCTGACCTATGACCTCATCAAAATGATCCTTCATATGTCTATTAAAATACCTGCTGTTAGAGGAAAATGTACTAATGAGTGGGATTAAGTCCCCCTTCACCTTCTCACGTTCCTCTTGAAAGGTCTTAAGACATTTCTTCAAAAAGGGTCGAGAATATCCTCTTTCACGCAATGCCTTAAACAGGGTGATTACTGCCTTTCTAAAGTCCGCCGGTTGGGTACAAATCCGCCGAAATCTGAGAAGCTGAGACTTAACGATACCACGGAATGTGTGTTTTGGATGAAAACTAAATTTGTGTAACAAGGCGTGCGTGTCTGTAGTTTTAAAGAAAACTTTGATATCGAGTTTACGAGTGATGTTAAACCCGGGCCCTTTGAACACCGTGGTGTCCAAGAAGTCTATGGCCTCCTTATTGATTTCAAATTTTAATTGAATTGATGGATCGTGGGAATTCAACGTTTGCACAAATTCTGTAAATTCCAATTCAGATCCGGTCCAAATCCCCCAAATATCATCCAAATATCTCAAATAATGGGCCGGCTTCTTTTTACACTTTGGAAGCACTTCCGCTTCCCAATTGGCCATGAATATATTTGCATAAGCCGGTGCAAATTTCTTGCCCATTGCGGTTCCTTTAATTTGCAAATAAAATTGTTCATCAAACATGAAATCATTCTTTGTCAAATTAATTTCTAGCAATTGTAGCAATTCCTGATCAGGCCTTTTAGGATCCGGAAATTTCTGGAAAATATTCCTCACAGTAGCAATTCCCGCCTCAATTGGAATATTAGTATACAAATTGTCCACATCCATGGAGAAAAAATAAAAGTCCTCAACAATTTTTAAATTTTTAACAATTTCAATGAAATGATATGTGTCCTTCACATATGCGGGATGCTTTACAGATAATGGATTCAAATAATAATCTAGAAATTCCGCTGTACGATAAGTCTCGCTCTCGCAATCTGACACAATGGGCCTCCCCGGGGGGATCTCGTACGGGATGGTCCATTTGTCTGGATCTTTATGTATTTTTGGCAGTATATAAAACCGCCTCTCTCTAGGTTGTGAACTACCCACTAGGTATTTGTACTGTTTAGAATTAATGAATTTTTGGTCCTTTAGTGATTTAAGTATGTTTTTAACAATTGGGATTGTTTCCAAATACAATGGTTTGTCTAATTTCCTGTAATATGTGGTGTCCTGTAATTGTCGTTGTACTTCAAACGTGTATTGTTCCCGACTTAAAATTACGACCGCCGATCCTTTATCGGCTGGCTTTATGACTATGTGTTTAGTGTTTTTTAGCTCTCGCAGTGCTCTAATTTCTGCCGATGAAATATTCTGTTTTTCTCTAATTGGTTTATAACAACTTTTAAACTTGTCCAAATCTCTATGAATTAAAGATTCCACCTCTGGTGGAAGCTCATGCAAAGGCGGTGTCCAATCTGACGGACCCGTGAAAGGCATTTTCTTTCTCCTTTCTGAGTTCCTAAAATATGTAGCCAACTTAATTTTTCTATGGTAACTCTGCATATCAAACTCAAACTTAAGCTTTTCATTCTTACCTATATACAATGCTGGAACAAAGAATAGTCCTTTTTTCAACAGTTCCCGTTGTGGCCTCGACAGTCTAAAGTTCTTTGCCAAGACCACCACGTCCTGACCTTGAAGGCTTAATCCACTGTCGCCCCCATACTGGTCCAGACTCAGGGGGTGTTGCAGTTTAAAAAGGACATCCAATGCTGGAACATGGCCTTGCCCGTTTCCTCGGTCCAATGGATGTCGTCTTCTTCGGTATGGAACAAGTCCTCGTCCAAAAGGGGAATGTGTACTCTATTTCTGTAGATATAGTCATTCAGGACCTGTAGATTCGACTTGTCCTCAGCTGGCAGGTTCTCCGAGAAATTAATCTGAGGAACCCAAATTTCTGCATATGGGAACCGCTTCTTTGCAGCTCTCACTGCCGCCTGCACATTCTTGATGGTCGTTTCCTTTGGCTTGTTGGCCCTGCTGTTGATCCCGAAGGACAAGACCATCTTCTCTACCACCAAATCCTGTGGCGGTACCGTCTTCTTCAACAAGGCTTCTGCATGGCGGAAGTCCGCCCCTGGAAAACTCTCCACCTGCAAGTTCTTGTTGGAAAAATCTGGGAATTTGGTGAGGTTGGAATCTCCCAAGAAGATCCATTTGCGGTTCGCCACCCAGTTCCAGTCAGTCATCTTCCTTGTGGTGTTCTGATGTCGATTCACCCGGAACCGAGGACCCCTGGATCTCTCGACCTCATCAAACAAATCCCCAGAAAGATCAAAAAGCGGCTCCTCATCCTCCGAGCCTTCTCGATGGGCCTGGGCTCCAACCTGTACATCTCGTGCTGAAAGCTGGGAAGATTGTCCCTGCTCCTCTGCTGCTTGAGCCTCTCTCTCGGCCTCCGCTGCCGCCCTGGCCCTGGCCTCATCACGTTCCTCCTCCGCTTGCATCTCATCAAACAAGGCCTCCAACTCCAACTGGGAGGCTGTACGTTCCGGAGGAAGCAGGGGTTCAAAGTCTGGCAGGTGGTCCTCCTGTGCTTCTTCCAGAAAGAGATCTTCTTCAGGAAGAACCACCCCTTTGGGTCTCCTTATCCGTCTTTGGACCTCCCTCCTTTCCAGGGGAGATGGCATCCATTCAGCCACGTTGGGGCTTGACCATCTAGCCTCTGCCTCAGGGACCTGGTCTGTCATGGTGGCCACCGAGGTCTTTGGCGCTGCCCGCCGACGGGGTTGTACCATGCGTGCAGACTCACTTGAAGAATCCACGCCACGCTGTTCTCGCACCTGGACCGGTTCACCCTCGAGCTGAGTTGAGATGAGAGCCTCAGCATGGTCAATGATGCTCCGCGTGATCCGTCTCAGGTTTCGCTTGGCCCAGCGGGATGCCACCTCAAAAGCCTTTCTCCATTCACGAGTGTCCATGCTGGAGAGTTCTTGCAGAAACCTCTCCAAGCTTCCTTCATAATGTTCCATCAAAATCTGGAGGGTCATCTGACCCCAATTTCTTGCATTTCCCACGATCATGTCTGTGGTATCCTGCCTTGGGTATGCCGGCTTAATCATCCCAGCTAGGATATCCACCATCTTTACAATCATCCTGGGCTCCGGCCTACCTGGCTTTGGAGCCACGTTCTGAAGATGGTGCACCATCTTTATGATGCCATGCAGCTTACGGATCAGTCTTCCAAAATCGGGACTTGCCGCTTCTCTTATCACATCATCATCTCTGGTCCTGGAAGAGCTCCCTCTTCGGGCTGGTCGGAATCGTCCCTGCCGGACCACAGCTGCATACGAGCGGAATGGGACTTGGGGACCAAAGTACCGGGGGACCCGGGGGGGAGGCACTGGCGGGTTAGGATGGGGAAGAAAATCCCTTCTCCGGGAGGAAAAGGAGCGTGCACGGTCCATCCCTCCCTGCGGTCCTCCGTACCCGTCCCAGAAGACCTGGCGGTCACGTTGGCGCCGGCGGCCATAGCGCACCACCGTCCAGCCGTCTTCCATGGCGTCCAGTATTTTTACTTTTTATCTTTTCTTCTTTTTTCACAAAAAATAAAATTTGTTCTCCAAAAAAAATTGTTTTTAATTTGAATGGAAACAAAAAACGCTTTCCAAAATGTGGAAAGGAAAAGGTCACGAAAAAATAAATAAAGAACAAAGGAAGGTGTGCCAAAAAAAACTGTTTATTTAAAAATAAACACAAAAAACACAACGTTTCAACCGTGTACGGTCTTCCTCAGGTGTGGCACACAGAAAACTGCAAGCTGGATTAGCTGGCAACAGTTAGACTGGCAAGGATGTGCTCCCATCGAGTGCCGAGTGGAAAATGAGCTCCTGTGCGAGCTCCGCCTTATATACTCTCCCCTCGGCTGTGTAAAATCCCATTTGTCTTTTTTAAGTTTCGTTCGGTAAAAATGAATTTGGTCTTTATTTTTTAATCTGCATTACATTTTAACCGTTTTTTAGCCAAAAATAACATATTTGCACTCTATGAACTTACCTTTAATAAATTTTAAAGCCAAATTAATTTAATCACTGTTTTTATTCCCAATTTGTTTTTAATCCATTTTTAACTATAAATAGTCTTGCAAACCCTATGAATTGTGATAATAAATTTATGAACCCTATTTTTTAGAATTTTTAAGCCCATGTTTTCAAATTTTTACTAATTTAATTCCCCATTATTAATTAATACATTTGCAACCCTCATATTAAATACAAAAAATCAAAAGGGTAGGGTTTAGGATTAGGGTTAAAAATGAATTTGGGGTCAAAAAGTGGGGATAAAGTGGTTAGGGTTAGGGCTAACATACAGGGTTGGGGTTAGGTTCAGGATAAGACAAAGGACTGGGGTTAGACTAACATAGGGCTAACATTGAGGTTAGGTTTAGGGATGGGACTTGGGTTGGGGTTAGGGTGGTGTGAAACACTGGGGAACAAAAAGGTGGGGTCAAATTAAGATGGGTTCGAGGTTGGGGTTAAGGAGGTTAAGGTTAGGATGGGATTAAGGGTTGGAAATTAACCAAAACCTTCTCCAATAAAAGCCTAGTTCCATTTTACATTAAGACCCAATGGTTCTTTAGTTCCCAATGTGTAAATCCAATATCTCTCCCTCTTTTTTCGTTCCCAATCTGTCCAATCCATGCCTTGTTGTAGTCCAGCCATTCTCAGCGAATCCCAGCCATGTTTAAGAAAATGTACAACTAAAGGTGCATCAGGTTCCTTCTTTTTCCTGATGTTATACACATGTTGGTACAATCTACTGTACAAATCATTTCCAGTTTCACCCACGTACTTCTTTCCACATTTTGAACAAAAAATAACATAAACACAATTCTTTGTTTGTGGGCTGAAACTTTGTGTAACTGAAATAATAGTCCTGTCCTTTACATTCCTAACAAACTCAAGCTTCGTAAACAGGGCCTCTAAGGACTTCGGTTTGCTCGATTCGAGCCGTGGAAGTCTTGCCCTTACAAGCAGGTCAGCTAAATTTTTGTTCCTCCGAAAGGCCGATATGACTCTTGAATTTGGGATAAGAGCTGCCTGACCTATGACCTCATCAAAATGATCCTTCATATGTCTATTAAAATACCTGCTGTTAGAGGAAAATGTACTAATGAGTGGGATTAAGTCCCCCTTCACCTTCTCACGTTCCTCTTGAAAGGTCTTAAGACATTTCTTCAAAAAGGGTCGAGAATATCCTCTTTCACGCAATGCCTTAAACAGGGTGATTACTGCCTTTCTAAAGTCCGCCGGTTGGGTACAAATCCGCCGAAATCTGAGAAGCTGAGACTTAACGATACCACGGAATGTGTGTTTTGGATGAAAACTAAATTTGTGTAACAAGGCGTGCGTGTCTGTAGTTTTAAAGAAAACTTTGATATCGAGTTTACGAGTGATGTTAAACCCGGGCCCTTTGAACACCGTGGTGTCCAAGAAGTCTATGGCCTCCTTATTGATTTCAAATTTTAATTGAATTGATGGATCGTGGGAATTCAACGTTTGCACAAATTCTGTAAATTCCAATTCAGATCCGGTCCAAATCCCCCAAATATCATCCAAATATCTCAAATAATGGGCCGGCTTCTTTTTACACTTTGGAAGCACTTCCGCTTCCCAATTGGCCATGAATATATTTGCATAAGCCGGTGCAAATTTCTTGCCCATTGCGGTTCCTTTAATTTGCAAATAAAATTGTTCATCAAACATGAAATCATTCTTTGTCAAATTAATTTCTAGCAATTGTAGCAATTCCTGATCAGGCCTTTTAGGATCCGGAAATTTCTGGAAAATATTCCTCACAGTAGCAATTCCCGCCTCAATTGGAATATTAGTATACAAATTGTCCACATCCATGGAGAAAAAATAAAAGTCCTCAACAATTTTTAAATTTTTAACAATTTCAATGAAATGATATGTGTCCTTCACATATGCGGGATGCTTTACAGATAATGGATTCAAATAATAATCTAGAAATTCCGCTGTACGATAAGTCTCGCTCTCGCAATCTGACACAATGGGCCTCCCCGGGGGGATCTCGTACGGGATGGTCCATTTGTCTGGATCTTTATGTATTTTTGGCAGTATATAAAACCGCCTCTCTCTAGGTTGTGAACTACCCACTAGGTATTTGTACTGTTTAGAATTAATGAATTTTTGGTCCTTTAGTGATTTAAGTATGTTTTTAACAATTGGGATTGTTTCCAAATACAATGGTTTGTCTAATTTCCTGTAATATGTGGTGTCCTGTAATTGTCGTTGTACTTCAAACGTGTATTGTTCCCGACTTAAAATTACGACCGCCGATCCTTTATCGGCTGGCTTTATGACTATGTGTTTAGTGTTTTTTAGCTCTCGCAGTGCTCTAATTTCTGCCGATGAAATATTCTGTTTTTCTCTAATTGGTTTATAACAACTTTTAAACTTGTCCAAATCTCTATGAATTAAAGATTCCACCTCTGGTGGAAGCTCATGCAAAGGCGGTGTCCAATCTGACGGACCCGTGAAAGGCATTTTCTTTCTCCTTTCTGAGTTCCTAAAATATGTAGCCAACTTAATTTTTCTATGGTAACTCTGCATATCAAACTCAAACTTAAGCTTTTCATTCTTACCTATATACAATGCTGGAACAAAGAATAGTCCTTTTTTCAACAGTTCCCGTTGTGGCCTCGACAGTCTAAAGTTCTTTGCCAAGACCACCACGTCCTGACCTTGAAGGCTTAATCCACTGTCGCCCCCATACTGGTCCAGACTCAGGGGGTGTTGCAGTTTAAAAAGGACATCCAATGCTGGAACATGGCCTTGCCCGTTTCCTCGGTCCAATGGATGTCGTCTTCTTCGGTATGGAACAAGTCCTCGTCCAAAAGGGGAATGTGTACTCTATTTCTGTAGATATAGTCATTCAGGACCTGTAGATTCGACTTGTCCTCAGCTGGCAGGTTCTCCGAGAAATTAATCTGAGGAACCCAAATTTCTGCATATGGGAACCGCTTCTTTGCAGCTCTCACTGCCGCCTGCACATTCTTGATGGTCGTTTCCTTTGGCTTGTTGGCCCTGCTGTTGATCCCGAAGGACAAGACCATCTTCTCTACCACCAAATCCTGTGGCGGTACCGTCTTCTTCAACAAGGCTTCTGCATGGCGGAAGTCCGCCCCTGGAAAACTCTCCACCTGCAAGTTCTTGTTGGAAAAATCTGGGAATTTGGTGAGGTTGGAATCTCCCAAGAAGATCCATTTGCGGTTCGCCACCCAGTTCCAGTCAGTCATCTTCCTTGTGGTGTTCTGATGTCGATTCACCCGGAACCGAGGACCCCTGGATCTCTCGACCTCATCAAACAAATCCCCAGAAAGATCAAAAAGCGGCTCCTCATCCTCCGAGCCTTCTCGATGGGCCTGGGCTCCAACCTGTACATCTCGTGCTGAAAGCTGGGAAGATTGTCCCTGCTCCTCTGCTGCTTGAGCCTCTCTCTCGGCCTCCGCTGCCGCCCTGGCCCTGGCCTCATCACGTTCCTCCTCCGCTTGCATCTCATCAAACAAGGCCTCCAACTCCAACTGGGAGGCTGTACGTTCCGGAGGAAGCAGGGGTTCAAAGTCTGGCAGGTGGTCCTCCTGTGCTTCTTCCAGAAAGAGATCTTCTTCAGGAAGAACCACCCCTTTGGGTCTCCTTATCCGTCTTTGGACCTCCCTCCTTTCCAGGGGAGATGGCATCCATTCAGCCACGTTGGGGCTTGACCATCTAGCCTCTGCCTCAGGGACCTGGTCTGTCATGGTGGCCACCGAGGTCTTTGGCGCTGCCCGCCGACGGGGTTGTACCATGCGTGCAGACTCACTTGAAGAATCCACGCCACGCTGTTCTCGCACCTGGACCGGTTCACCCTCGAGCTGAGTTGAGATGAGAGCCTCAGCATGGTCAATGATGCTCCGCGTGATCCGTCTCAGGTTTCGCTTGGCCCAGCGGGATGCCACCTCAAAAGCCTTTCTCCATTCACGAGTGTCCATGCTGGAGAGTTCTTGCAGAAACCTCTCCAAGCTTCCTTCATAATGTTCCATCAAAATCTGGAGGGTCATCTGACCCCAATTTCTTGCATTTCCCACGATCATGTCTGTGGTATCCTGCCTTGGGTATGCCGGCTTAATCATCCCAGCTAGGATATCCACCATCTTTACAATCATCCTGGGCTCCGGCCTACCTGGCTTTGGAGCCACGTTCTGAAGATGGTGCACCATCTTTATGATGCCATGCAGCTTACGGATCAGTCTTCCAAAATCGGGACTTGCCGCTTCTCTTATCACATCATCATCTCTGGTCCTGGAAGAGCTCCCTCTTCGGGCTGGTCGGAATCGTCCCTGCCGGACCACAGCTGCATACGAGCGGAATGGGACTTGGGGACCAAAGTACCGGGGGACCCGGGGGGGAGGCACTGGCGGGTTAGGATGGGGAAGAAAATCCCTTCTCCGGGAGGAAAAGGAGCGTGCACGGTCCATCCCTCCCTGCGGTCCTCCGTACCCGTCCCAGAAGACCTGGCGGTCACGTTGGCGCCGGCGGCCATAGCGCACCACCGTCCAGCCGTCTTCCATGGCGTCCAGTATTTTTACTTTTTATCTTTTCTTCTTTTTTCACAAAAAATAAAATTTGTTCTCCAAAAAAAATTGTTTTTAATTTGAATGGAAACAAAAAACGCTTTCCAAAATGTGGAAAGGAAAAGGTCACGAAAAAATAAATAAAGAACAAAGGAAGGTGTGCCAAAAAAAACTGTTTATTTAAAAATAAACACAAAAAACACAACGTTTCAACCGTGTACGGTCTTCCTCAGGTGTGGCACACAGAAAACTGCAAGCTGGATTAGCTGGCAACAGTTAGACTGGCAAGGATGTGCTCCCATCGAGTGCCGAGTGGAAAATGAGCTCCTGTGCGAGCTCCGCCTTATATACTCTCCCCTCGGCTGTGTAAAATCCCATTTGTCTTTTTTAAGTTTCGTTCGGTAAAAATGAATTTGGTCTTTATTTTTTAATCTGCATTACATTTTAACCGTTTTTTAGCCAAAAATAACATATTTGCACTCTATGAACTTACCTTTAATAAATTTTAAAGCCAAATTAATTTAATCACTGTTTTTATTCCCAATTTGTTTTTAATCCATTTTTAACTATAAATAGTCTTGCAAACCCTATGAATTGTGATAATAAATTTATGAACCCTATTTTTTAGAATTTTTAAGCCCATGTTTTCAAATTTTTACTAATTTAATTCCCCATTATTAATTAATACATTTGCAACCCTCATATTAAATACAAAAAATCAAAAGGGTAGGGTTTAGGATTAGGGTTAAAAATGAATTTGGGGTCAAAAAGTGGGGATAAAGTGGTTAGGGTTAGGGCTAACATACAGGGTTGGGGTTAGGTTCAGGATAAGACAAAGGACTGGGGTTAGACTAACATAGGGCTAACATTGAGGTTAGGTTTAGGGATGGGACTTGGGTTGGGGTTAGGGTGGTGTGAAACACTGGGGAACAAAAAGGTGGGGTCAAATTAAGATGGGTTCGAGGTTGGGGTTAAGGAGGTTAAGGTTAGGATGGGATTAAGGGTTGGAAATTAACCAAAACCTTCTCCAATAAAAGCCTAGTTCCATTTTACATTAAGACCCAATGGTTCTTTAGTTCCCAATGTGTAAATCCAATATCTCTCCCTCTTTTTTCGTTCCCAATCTGTCCAATCCATGCCTTGTTGTAGTCCAGCCATTCTCAGCGAATCCCAGCCATGTTTAAGAAAATGTACAACTAAAGGTGCATCAGGTTCCTTCTTTTTCCTGATGTTATACACATGTTGGTACAATCTACTGTACAAATCATTTCCAGTTTCACCCACGTACTTCTTTCCACATTTTGAACAAAAAATAACATAAACACAATTCTTTGTTTGTGGGCTGAAACTTTGTGTAACTGAAATAATAGTCCTGTCCTTTACATTCCTAACAAACTCAAGCTTCGTAAACAGGGCCTCTAAGGACTTCGGTTTGCTCGATTCGAGCCGTGGAAGTCTTGCCCTTACAAGCAGGTCAGCTAAATTTTTGTTCCTCCGAAAGGCCGATATGACTCTTGAATTTGGGATAAGAGCTGCCTGACCTATGACCTCATCAAAATGATCCTTCATATGTCTATTAAAATACCTGCTGTTAGAGGAAAATGTACTAATGAGTGGGATTAAGTCCCCCTTCACCTTCTCACGTTCCTCTTGAAAGGTCTTAAGACATTTCTTCAAAAAGGGTCGAGAATATCCTCTTTCACGCAATGCCTTAAACAGGGTGATTACTGCCTTTCTAAAGTCCGCCGGTTGGGTACAAATCCGCCGAAATCTGAGAAGCTGAGACTTAACGATACCACGGAATGTGTGTTTTGGATGAAAACTAAATTTGTGTAACAAGGCGTGCGTGTCTGTAGTTTTAAAGAAAACTTTGATATCGAGTTTACGAGTGATGTTAAACCCGGGCCCTTTGAACACCGTGGTGTCCAAGAAGTCTATGGCCTCCTTATTGATTTCAAATTTTAATTGAATTGATGGATCGTGGGAATTCAACGTTTGCACAAATTCTGTAAATTCCAATTCAGATCCGGTCCAAATCCCCCAAATATCATCCAAATATCTCAAATAATGGGCCGGCTTCTTTTTACACTTTGGAAGCACTTCCGCTTCCCAATTGGCCATGAATATATTTGCATAAGCCGGTGCAAATTTCTTGCCCATTGCGGTTCCTTTAATTTGCAAATAAAATTGTTCATCAAACATGAAATCATTCTTTGTCAAATTAATTTCTAGCAATTGTAGCAATTCCTGATCAGGCCTTTTAGGATCCGGAAATTTCTGGAAAATATTCCTCACAGTAGCAATTCCCGCCTCAATTGGAATATTAGTATACAAATTGTCCACATCCATGGAGAAAAAATAAAAGTCCTCAACAATTTTTAAATTTTTAACAATTTCAATGAAATGATATGTGTCCTTCACATATGCGGGATGCTTTACAGATAATGGATTCAAATAATAATCTAGAAATTCCGCTGTACGATAAGTCTCGCTCTCGCAATCTGACACAATGGGCCTCCCCGGGGGGATCTCGTACGGGATGGTCCATTTGTCTGGATCTTTATGTATTTTTGGCAGTATATAAAACCGCCTCTCTCTAGGTTGTGAACTACCCACTAGGTATTTGTACTGTTTAGAATTAATGAATTTTTGGTCCTTTAGTGATTTAAGTATGTTTTTAACAATTGGGATTGTTTCCAAATACAATGGTTTGTCTAATTTCCTGTAATATGTGGTGTCCTGTAATTGTCGTTGTACTTCAAACGTGTATTGTTCCCGACTTAAAATTACGACCGCCGATCCTTTATCGGCTGGCTTTATGACTATGTGTTTAGTGTTTTTTAGCTCTCGCAGTGCTCTAATTTCTGCCGATGAAATATTCTGTTTTTCTCTAATTGGTTTATAACAACTTTTAAACTTGTCCAAATCTCTATGAATTAACCCTTGTGCACCCTGGACCAAAAAAAAAAAAAAAAGGGAGGGGGGGGGGGGGGGGGGTCACACAGACCCCGGCAGCGCAGACCCAGGTCTCGTCGCGAAACAGGGCCCCGGCTCGGGGTGGGGGCGGATGGGGGTCAGGTGGACCCCCTGCTATAGCGGGTCTCGTCACAGCGTCGGACAAAGGCACCTAATCGGCTGTAACCCTCCATCGATCGGGTAAGTTACGATGGCAAACCTTGGGGTCTGGAGGGACCCCCAAGCGCCAAGGCAACAACTCTCAACTTCACATCATCATCTTCATCATCATCATCATCGTCTCCTTCTCGAGAGTGTTCACGTAAACCGGCCTCAGTGAGGACCTCGGACTCTCCCTGCCTGCTAGTCCTCCTACCTCCTTCCTCTTGGTTCTCCTGCTCCTCGCAGGGTAGGGCTTAGCCTTACGGGCCCCGGGTTACGCGTAAACCGGCCTAAGTGAGGACCTCGGACCTTCCATGCCTGCTGGTCCTCCTTCCTCCTTCTGCTCCATTCTCCTGCTCCTCGAAGGCGAGCACCTTGCCGGATGGGCCCCGGTTTACGCATAAACCGGCCTAAGTGAGGACTGGGGTAGCTCTCTACTCCGTGGGTACTCTGTGACCACTTAGTAATGGCGATGGGGTATTTCGCAACCCCAATGCACGTTCGTAAGTTACGATGGGAAACACTAGGGTCTGGAAGGACCCCCAAGCGCCACGGCAACAACTCTCAACTTCATATCATCATCTTCATCATCATCATCATCATCGTCTCCTTCTCGGCAGTGTTCGCGTAAACCAGCCTAAGTGGGGACCTCGGACTCTCCCTGCCTGCTAGTCCTCCTACCTCCTTCTGCTCTGTTCTGCTGCTCCTCGAAGGCAAGCACCTTGTCGGATGGGCCCCGGGTTATGCGTAAACCGGCCTAAGTGAGGACCTCGGACTCTCCCTGCCTCCAAGTCCTCCTTCCTCCTTCTGTTCCGTTCTCCTGCTCCTCACAGGGGAGCGTTTAGCCGGATTGGCCTCGGGTTACGCGTAAACCGGCCTTCGAGAGGAGCAGGGATGTTCTCTACTCCACGATTACTATGGGGTCAAAGCGTACCCACGATGGGGTATTTCGCCACCCCAATACACATTCGTGAGTTACGATGGCAAACACTGGGGTCCGGAGAGACCCCGAACCGCCGGAGGAAACAACTCTCAACTTCACATCATCATCATCATCATCATCATCATCATCGTCGTCTCCTTCTCGGCAGTGTTCGCGTAAACGGGCCTAAGTGAGGACCTCGGACTCTCCCTGCCTCCAAGTCCTCCTTCCTCCTTCTGCTCGGTTCTCCTGCTCCTCACAGGGGAGCGTTTAGCCGGATGGGCCTCGGGTTACACGTAAACCGGCCTTCGAGAGGAGCAGGGATGTTTTCAACTCCACGATTACTATGGGGTCAAAGTGTACCCACGATGGGGTATTTCGCAACCCCAATACACATTCGTGAGTTACGATGGCAAACACTGGGGTCTGGAGAGACCCCGAACCGCCATTCGTGAGTTACGATGGCAAACACTGGGGTCCGGAGGGACCCCGAACCGCCGGAGGAAACAACTCTCAACTTTAGATCATCATCATCATCATCATCATCATCATCATCGTCGTCGTCGTCTCCTTCTCGGCAGTGTTCGCGTAAATGGCCCTAAGTGAGGACCTCGGACTCTCCCTGCCTCCAAGTCCTCCTTCCTCCTTCTGCTCCGTTCTCCTGCTCCTCACAGGGGAGCGTTTAGCCGGATGGGCCTCGGGTTACGCGTAAAACGGCCTTCGACAGGAGCAGGGATGTTCTCTACTCCACGATTACTATGGGGTCAAAGCGTACCCACGATGGGGTATTTCGCAACCCCAATACACATTCGTAAGTTACGATGGCAAACACTGGGGTCTGGAGGGACCCCGAACCGCCATTCGAAAGTTACGATGGCAAACACTGGGGTCCGGAGGGACCCCGAACCGCCGGAGCAAACAACTCTCAACTTCAGATCATCATCATCATCATCATCATCATCATCATCATCAATGTCTCCTTCTCGGCAGTGTTCGCGTAAACCGGCCTAAGTGAGGACCTCGGACTCTCCCTGCCTCTCCATCCTGCGACCTCCTTCTGCTCCGTTCTCCTGCTCCTCGCAGGTGA
Source organism: Pelmatolapia mariae (assembly GCF_036321145.2). Lineage (NCBI taxonomy): Eukaryota > Metazoa > Chordata > Actinopteri > Cichliformes > Cichlidae > Pelmatolapia > Pelmatolapia mariae. The sequence continues at coordinate 4,205,853 of NC_086237.1, read as the reverse complement.
GCGCTTTGCCGGATGGGCCTCGGGTTACGCGTAAATGGGCCTAAGTGAGGACCTCGGGCTCTCCGTTGCTCCTCGTCTTCCTTGCTCCTTCTCCATCATTCTCCTGCGCCTCGCTAGTGAAAGAGCAGCTGTTTGGTCTGCCTATTACGCGAACACCATCCTCCGTTTGGACTTCAGACACTCCTTGCCTCCTCCTCATCCTTGCTCCCTCTACATCATTCAGATGCTCCTCGCTAGCGTACGCTTAGGTCTCCGGAGGGCCGGTTTCGCGAACACCCCCCTTCGGTGAGGACCTCGGGCTTTCCGTGCCTCCGTGTCCTCCTTGCTTTCTCTCCATCATTCTCAAGTGCCTCGCTAGTGAAAGCGCAGCTGTTTGGCCTGCCCATTACGCGAACACCGCCCTCTGTTTATGCTCCTCGCTAGCATACGCTTATGTCTGCGGAGGGCCGGTTTCGCGAACACCCCCTTCGGTGAGGACCTCGGGATCTCCGTTGCTCCGCGTCCTCCTTGCTCCTTCTCCTTCGTTCTCATGCGCCTCGCTAGTGAAAGCGCAGCTGTTTGGCCTGCCCATTACGCGAACACCGCCCTCTGTTTATGCTCCTCGCTAGCATACGCTTATGTCTGCGGAGGGCCGGTTTCGCGAACACCCCCTTCGGTGAGGACCTCGGGATCTCCGTTGCTCCGCGTCCTCCTTGCTCCTTCTCCTTCGTTCTCATGCGCCTCGCTAGTGAAAGAGAAGCTGTTTGGCCTGCCTAGTACACGAACACCGCCCTCGGTTTATGCTCCTCGCGAGAGTGGGCTGAGGTCTGCGGAGGGCCTATTACGCGAACACCGCCCTCCAGTTGGACCTCGGGCTCTCCGTTGCTCCTCGTCCTCCTTGCTCCCTCTACATCCTTCTCAAGCGCCTCACACCGCCCTCCGTTTATGCTCCTCGCTAGCGTACGCTTATGTCTGCGGAGGGCCGGTTTCTTGAACACCGCCATCGGTGAGGACCTCTGGATCTCCTTTGCTCCTCGTCCTCCCTGCTCCCTCTCCTTTGTTCTCAAGTGCCTCGCTAGTGAAAGCGAAGCTGTTTTGCCTGCCTATTACGTGAACACCGCCCTCCAGTTGGACCTCGGGCTCTCCGTGTCTCCTCCTCCTCCTTGCTCCCTCTCATTGTTCTCAAGTGCCTCGCTAGTGAAAGAGCAGCCGTTTGGCCTACCCATTACGTGAACATGGCCCTCCATTTATGCTCCTCGCGAGCGTACGCTTAGGCCTGCGGATGGCCGGTTTCGCGAACACCGCCCTCTAGTTGGACCTCGGGCTCTCCGTTTCTCCTCGTACTCCTTCCTCCCTCTACATCTTTCTCAAGCGCCTCGCTAGTGAAAGAGCAGCTCTGTGGCCTGCCTACTACGCGAACACCGCCCTCCGTTTGGACTTCAGACACTCCTTGCCTCCTCCTCATCCTTGCTCCCTCTACATCGTTCTCAAGTGCCTCGGTAGCGTACGCTTAGGTCTGCGGAGGGCGGGTTACGCGAACACCACCATTTTTGAGGAACCCAGTACCTCCTACACACACACACACACACACCCACACACAGACACACACACACACACACACACACACACACGAGGCAGTGAGGAGGAGAAGGAGGTTGTTGCTACGCCTGCATCGCGAAACCAGGGCTCATTGTGTGCGCGCCCGGAGTAGCTACGGGGAAACACGTGGGACAACCGACCAGTTTGGGGTCATGGTTTATTCAACGCGTATTTTTGGTGTGGTTTAACTTGGTAATCTGATCTGAAAGACTTTCCCTGAATGTGCCTTAATTTCACCTCTTTTTCCTTTCTCCTTTTCTTAGCTTACTGAAAATGTTGGCGACCAAAGGCCGGATTCAGGGACGTGTGCTGCTTGTGCTACTCGCGTTACGTGGGCAAACTGCTCGCTGTCATCATCGATACAAAGGTAAAGTGCAATCCCAGGGTTGTGTGCTGCTTGTGGTACTCGCTTTATGTAGACAAACTGCTTGCTGTCAACATCGATACAAAGATAACAAAAGAATAGCCTAGTGTAACGTAGTGTTTCATGTTTTGTTTTGTTTTTTTCTAGAATGATTCAAATGTAACCATCGTTTCCCCAACCCCGCAGGCTCTGCGACCCGTGAAGAACTGAGACTCCTTCTGGTCGGTATAACAGGCTCGAGAAAGAGTGCGTCCGGAAACACCATCCTGGGGGATGCGTACGCTTTCAAAGAGGACGTTTCGCCCGAGTCTCTCACCGACAGCTGTCTCAGAAAAGAGGCAGAGGGCGACAAACTGGTGGGAGAGGATGTGGTGAAAATCGGCCAGCTGCGGCTGGTCACAGAGTGTTACAAAGGAGATTACTGAGATTCATTTGTAACAAAAGGCTGATTCTTTCAATGCACGCATCCTACGGTGAGATTTATATCATGTATTCACAGCCACCAGAGGCGCTGTACAGCACCGAGTGCCTGAAACACAGACAGTTTGTTGATATTTTTTTAATGTAAACCTTCTTTTTTTTTCATGTAAACCTGTTCTTGACATATCTACTGAGATTCGTTTGTCTTGAAAGGCTGATTCAACCCCGTTGTTGACTTTTATTTTGCCTTCCAGATTGCCTCAGTTGTATCGTGAGTGTAATTTCAAATAAAATAAAATAAAACTCAGAAGCATCTGTGTGTTGTATTCTTCTTCTTCTTCTTCTTCTTCTTCTTCTCATTATTATTATTATTATTATTATTATTATCATTATTATTATTATTATTGTGATTATGCTTCATTTTCATGTGCTGGGGTATCAATGACCCCCATGGTGCCACAGCAGCTTCTGTGCGTGGTCCCCAAGTGCTACGTTTTCTTTCCCGATCCCCTGACGAACCCATTAGAATCGCTCTGGGGCACTCTTCGACCCCAAATGATCATTCTGGGTTTTTTTAACATTTTCATTCACCGGTCTCTACTGAGGTTGGGGTACTCTGGGACCCCCGGGGTCTGGGGCTGCCCCGAAGGGAAGCATGAGGGTTAACATTTTCATTCACCGGTCTCTACTGAGGGTGGGGTACTCTGAGACCCCCGGGGTCTGGGGCTGCCCCAAAGGGGAGCATGAGGGTTAACAGCGGCCTCCCATGGACGAACGCCATAGAGCCTGCCCGAAACTAGGAGAAAAATTGAAACGGGAGTGGCATCCGGGGAGGGAAACGTGGGTGTACGGGGCGCGGGAGCCAACCCTGATGCACGGCCTGTGAAATACGACCCAGTGGAGAAGGCGACGTGAGAGGATAGTGCTTGTATTACGCGAAACTCCCTGGCTTGTGGAGGACAGATGTGTGATAAGCATGAACACAGGCTCATGAACACAGGCTCATGAACACAAGCTCATGAACACAGGCGCAGGTCTCATGGAGAGGGTCTGAAATTGAGTCTCATGCGCTGAATAAAAAAAAAAAAAACAAATTAGGCAAGGTGAAATTGTAGGCCGGGAGTGATATTGGGTTGGTTCTGTTTTTTTTGGGGGGGGGGTTGTGCAAAACACACACGGAACAGAGTGTGGTGGAGGCTGGGACACGGACAGAGCACAGCTTTCGCGTAGCTTGCGTGTCGCTTCACCGTATTGTCTGTTACCACACGCGGGAGCCAACCCTGATGCGCGGCCTGTGAAATACGACCCAGTGGAGAAGGCGACGTGAGAGGATAGCGCTTGTATTACGCGAAACTCCCTGGCTTGTGGAGGACAGATGTGTGATAAGCATGAACACAGGCTCATGAACACAGGCTCATGAACACAAGCCCATGAACACAGGCGCAGGTCTCATGGAGAGGGTCTGAAATTGAGTCTCATGCGCTGAATAAAAAAAAAAATAACAAAAACAAATTAAGCAAGGTAAAATTGTATGCAATCTTTATATATGCAGGGCAGTGAAATATCACAAAGTACAATGCTGACTAGTACAACAAGTAACATTAGGCCGGGATTGATAATGGGTTGTTTTTTTTGGGGGGGGGGGGGTGTTGTGCAAAACACACACGGAACAGAGTGTGTTGGAGGCTGGGCGACGGACAGAGCACAGCTTTCGCGTAGCTTGCGTGTCGCTTCACTGTATTGTCTGTTACCACACGCGGGAGCCAACCCTGATGCTCGGCCTGTGAAATGCGACCCAGGGGTACTCTGGGACCCCCGGGGTCCGGAGCTGCCCCGAAGGGGAGCACGAGGGTTTTCCCGACCGAGAGTCCCGACCGAGAGAGTTTTCCCGACCGAGAGTCCCGACCGAGAAAGTTTTCCCGACCGAGAGTCCCGACCGAGAGTCCCGACCGAGAAAGTTTTCCCGACCGAGAGTCCCGACCGAGAGACTTTTCCCGACCGAGAGTCCCGACCGAGAGACTTTTCCCGACCGAGAGAGTTTTCCCGACCGAGAGTCCAAATGAGGAAGTTTTCAAACAGGCAGTGTGTTTCACAAACTCAGGCTGGTATTTTCAGATCAGCTGCCATTTTCATTGTTTCATTTTATCATGGGTATGTGAAATGTTGTGCCGTGGTTCATCTTACACAATGATGATTGCTAAGCCAGATATGAGTCCTGAACGCCACACAGGCATTTGTAGGAAATCATGGTCAACTTTTGTATCTGTATCGTTTTTAACATTGTAAAAGCTGTAAAATGTAGATGAATGTGTTGAGAATAATAAAAAAAACGAAATCCAAAGTATAACTTTGACTTGACATTTATTTCTTTTGCATCACACAAAATCCATGCCATTTCACGTACATTACACAGAATCCATGAAAATGGGAAAGTTTTCCCGACCGAGAAAGTTTTCCCGACCGAGAGTCCCGACCGAGAGAGTTTTCCCGACCGAGAGTCCCGACCGAAAAAGTTTTCCCGACCGAGAGTCCCGACCGAGAGACTTTTCCCGACCGAGAGTCCCGACCGAGAAAGTTTTCCCGACCGAGAGTCAAAATGAGGAAGTTTTCAAACAGGCAGTGTGTTTCACAAACTCAGGCTGGTATTTTCAGATCAGCTGTCATTTTCATTGTTTCATTTTATCATGGGTATGTGAAGTGCCGTGGTTCATCTTACACAATGATGATTGCTAAGCCAGATATGAGTCCTGAACGCCACACAGGCATTTGTAGGAAATCATGGTCAACTTTTGTATCTGTATCGTTTTTAACATTGTAAAAGATGTAAAATGTAGATGAATGTGTTGAGAATAATTAAAAAAACGAAATCCAAAGTATAACTTTGACTTGACATTTATTTCTTTTGCATCACACAAAATCCATGCCATTTCACGTACATTACACAGAATCCATGAAAATGGGAAAGTTTTCCCGACCGAGAAAGTTTTCCCGACCGAGAGTCCCGACCGAGAGAGTTTTCCCGACCGAGAGTCCCGACCGAGAGACTTTTCCCGACCGAGAGTCCCGACCGAGAGAGTTTTCCCGACCGAGAGTCCCGACCGAGAAAGTTTTCCCGACCGAGAGTCCCGACCGAGAGCGCTTGTATTACGCGAAACTCCCTGGCTTGTGGAGGACAGATGTGGGATAAGCATGAACACAGGCTCATGAACACAGGCTCATGAACACAAGCTCATGAACACAGGCGCAGGTCTCATGGAGAGGGTCTGAAATTGAGTCTCATGCGCTGAATAAAAAAAAAAATAACAAAAACAAATTAAGCAAGGTGAAATTGTATGCAATCTTTATATATGCAGGGCAGTGAAATATCACAAAGTACAATGCTGACTAGTACAACAAGTAACATTAGGCCGGGATTGATATTGGGTTGGTTTTTTTTTTTTTTGGGGGGGGGGGGGGGGGGGGGGTGTTGTGCAAAACACACACGGAACAGAGTGTGGTGGAGGCTGGGACACGGACAGAGCACAGCTTTCGCGTAGCTTGCGTGTCGCTTCACCGTATTGTCTGTTACCACACGCAGGAGCCAACCCTGATGCGCGGCCTGTGAAATACGACCCAGTGGAGAAGGCGACGTGAGAGGATAGCGCTTGTATTACGCGAAACTCCCTGGCTTGTGGAGGACAGATGTGTGATAAGCATGAACACAGGCTCATGAACACAGGCTCATGAACACAAGCCCATGAACACAGGCGCAGGTCTCATGGAGAGGGTCTGAAATTGAGTCTCATGCGCTGAATAAAAAAAAAATAACAAAAACAAATTAAGCAAGGTAAAATTGTATGCAATCTTTATATATGCAGGGCAGTGAAATATCACAAAGTACAATGCTGACTAGTACAACAAGTAACATTAGGCCGGGATTGATAATGGGTTGTTTTTTTGGGGGGGGGGGTGTTGTGCAAAACACACACGGAACAGAGTGTGTTGGAGGCTGGGCGACGGACAGAGCACAGCTTTCGCGTAACTTGCGTGTCGCTTCACTGTATTGTCTGTTACCACACGCGGGAGCCAACCCTGATGCTCGGTCTGTGAAATGCGACCCAGGGGTACTCTGGGACCCCCGGGGTCCGGAGCTGCCCCGAAGGGGAGCACGAGGGTTTTCCCGACCGAGAGTCCCGACCGAGAGAGTTTTCCCGACCGAGAAAGTTTTCCCGACCGAGAGTCCCGACCGAGAGTCCCGACCGAGAAAGTTTTCCCGACCGAGAGTCCCGACCGAGAGAGTTTTCCCGACCGAGAGTCCCGACCGAGAGACTTTTCCCGACCGAGAGAGTTTTCCCGACCGAGAGTCCAAATGAGGAAGTTTTCAAACAGGCAGTGTGTTTCACAAACTCAGTCTGGTATTTTCAGATCAGCTGCCATTTTCATTGTTTCATTTTATCATGGGTATGTGAAATGTTGTGCCGTGGTTCATCTTACACAATGATGATTGCTAAGCCAGATATGAGTCCTGAACGCCACACAGGCATTTGTAGGAAATCATGGTCAACTTTTGTATCTGTATCGTTTTTAACATTGTAAAAGCTGTAAAATGTAGATGAATGTGTTGAGAATAATAAAAAAAACGAAATCCAAAGTATAACTTTGACTTGACATTTATTTCTTTTGCATCACACAAAATCCATGCCATTTCACGTACATTACACAGAATCCATGAAAATGGGAAAGTTTTCCCGACTGAGAAAGTTTTCCCGACCGAGTGTCCCGACCGAGAGAGTTTTCCCGACCGAGAGTCCCGACCGAGAAAGTTTTCCCGACCGAGAGTCCCGACCGAGAGACTTTTCCCGACCGAGAAAGTTTTCCCGACCGAGAGAGTTTTCCCGACCGAGAGTCCAAATGAGGAAGTTTTCAAACAGGCAGTGTGTTTCACAAACTCAGTCTGGTATTTTCAGATCAGCTGCCATTTTCATTGTTTCATTTTATCATGGGTATGTGAAATGTTGTGCCGTGGTTCATCTTACACAATGATGATTGCTAAGCCAGATATGAGTCCTGAACGCCACACAGGCATTTGTAGGAAATCATGGTCAACTTTTGTATCTGTATCGTTTTTAACATTGTAAAAGATGTAAAATGTAGATGAATGTGTTGAGAATAATTAAAAAAACGAAATCCAAAGTATAACATTGACTTGACATTTATTTCTTTTGCATCACACAAAATCCATGCCATTTCACGTACATTACACAGAATCCATGAAAATGGGAAAGTTTTCCCGACCGAGAAAGTTTTCCCGACGGACAGTCCCGACCGAGAGAGTTTTCCCGACCGAGAGTCCCGACCGAGAAAGTTTTCCCGACCGAGAGTCCCGACCGAGAGACTTTTCCCGACCGAGAGTCCCGACCGAGAGAGTTTTCCCGACCGAGAGTCCAAATGAGGAAGTTTTCAAACAGGCAGTGTGTTTCACAAACTCAGGCTGGTATTTTCAGATCAGCTGTCATTTTCATTGTTTCATTTTATCATGGGTATGTGAAGTGCCGTGGTTCATCTTACACAATGATGATTGCTAAGCCAGATATGAGTCCTGAACGCCACACAGGCATTTGTAGGAAATCATGGTCAACTTTTGTATCTGTATCGTTATTAACATTGTAAAAGATGTAAAATGTAGATGAATGTGTTGATAATCATAAAAAAAAAACGAAATCCAAAGTATAACTTTGCCATAACATTTATTTCTTTTGCATCACACAAAATCCATGCCATTTCACGTACATTACACAGAATCCATCAAAACGGCCAAACTTTCTTTACACCAAAACTTTCCCGACCGAGAGTCCCGACCGGGAAAGTTTTCCCGACCGAGAGTCCCGACCGAGAGTCCCGACCGAGACAGTTTTCCCAACCGAGAAAGTTTTCCCGACCGAGATAGTTTTCCCGACCGAGAGAGTTTTCCCGACCGAGAGTCCCGACCGAGAAAGTTTTCCCGACCGAGAGTCCCGACCGAGAGAGTTTTCCCGACCGAGAGTCCCGACCGAGAAAGTTTTCCCGACCGAGAGTCCCGACCGAGAAATTTTTCCCGACCGAGAGTCCAAATGAGAAAGTTTTCAAACAGGCAGTGTGTTTCATAGACTCAGGCTGGTATTTTCAGACCAGCTGTCATTTTCATTGTTTCATTTTATCATGGGTATGTGAAATGTTGTGCCGTGGTTCATCTTGCACAATGATGAAACGCCACACAGGCCTACAAACGCCACACAAGCATTTGTAGGAAATCATGGTCAACTTTTGTATGTGTATCGTTTTTAACATTGTAAAAGATGTAAAATGTAGGTGATTGTGTTGAGAATAATAAAAAACGAAATCCAAAGTATTGCTTTCCCATGACATTTATTTCTTTTGCATCACACAAAATCCATGCCATTTCACGTACATTACACAGAATCCATCAAAACGGCAAACCTTTCTTTACACCAAAACTTTCCCGACCGAGGGAGTTTTCCCGACTGAGAGAGTTTTCCCGACCGAGAGTCCCGACCGAGAAAGTACATTTGGTGTACACATTTTAAATTTTGAGCTCGATGCACCAACTCAGTGGAGGTCTCTTCGAGCAAAGTATACTGATAGTTTGACCTTAACAGAGAGGGCAAGCTGTAGGCAAGAGCAAACCCAAGCGGAAGAAGAAATTGAAGCGATGCCCGAGCCTGTTGCAGACTCTGAAGAAGAGTCTTTAGCCACAGCAATAACTGCGTCTTTCAATAAACCTCAACCGGAGCCTCAGCCAGAGCCTTCAACTTCAACTTCCTCCGCGCTAGCCACTGTGGGGTCACATGGGACATGTGCTGACTTGTGTGTGTTGTTGTGAACTTAGACAGATGTACATGTTAAGCTGCGGACATGTTTCCTTTGAGGCATGCATCAAGGAGAACGTGAGGGTAACTGGGAAACGAATGTGTTTTATGTGTAAGGTAGAATGCGCATTTTATCGACCGGTGCACACCAGCTGCGTGTCAGATGTTACCTGCGTTGACTGTAACCAGCGCAGAGTGTACATGATGCTATGCGGTCACGCGACCTGCGCGTGTGTGAACAAAGCTTGTTCAGAATGTAACACCAAACATACCGTGAGAAGTTTCTGTGAATGGATTGACAAACTAACAGCTTATCTGTGTGTATGATACATAAAAAACCTACTACAAGTATAGTAGATGTATTGCCATTACAAGTATTGCCATTATGAGTTTGGCTACTGCATCCAACATATTTTTGTATAATAAAGAACCACAAGTATTTCTACTACAAGTGTTATATTTGTGTATAATAAAAACTATTCTAAAATGGTGAATGTCAGTTACATTCTGTATAACATTCATTTATTGTACTGTGTAACAACATACATATTCAAATGTGATGGGCACAATCATTAACCACACAGTCTCTGTGTCTGCAAAGGCATCGGTTTATTGCAGTGTTTAAGAACATACAGATAAAATTGTACACAGTTAAGAAGAGCATAAACTAAACGCAAAGGGTATGTGATGGGCACAATCATTAACCACACAGTCTCTGTGTCTGCAAAGGCATCTGTTTATTGCAGCGTCTAACAACATACAGATACAATTGTGTGCAGTTGAGAAGAGCGTATTTTTTTAAAAAAAAAAGCAAAGCATACAGCTGTACACAAAAGAAAACAATACTTTGATCATAATGTAAAAGCAAACCGTACCGCTGTACACAAAAGACATCCAAGTGAACAACACTTTGCATTTCCCAAAGTGACACTCGTGTACATGAGCTAGTTTTTTGGCGTGAGGCACTTGCTTTTCTTAAGAAGCTGGAGATCTGCGCAGCAGGGCATACTTGCGGTTGAAAAAACCTCGGTTGAACTAAGAGATCGAGTGGAGATGCTCTGCCTGGTGGTTAGTCGATCAAGATCGCAACGAAGCGATAACTTCCTTACGTGTCAAGTACAGTTGGTTCACAAGGATTTGCATTCGACTTCTTGTTGTTGATCAGAGGCAAGGGAACCACATTGAAATACGCAATCGGTGCAGACGACACGTACACACGATACATCCTATTGTCTACCGCGCAGTCGCCTCACCAGCTTACGTTCCCAGACATGCAATCGCTCATACGTTATTGTATGAAGGATGTGAGCAAGCTTTCAGATGGCAAAGAAGACTACGACATGATCAGAGAACTGCAATGTCACCAGACTCAAAGCGCCGATCAGATCAAGTTCTGTGATAAGCTCGAAGGCTTAAAACTGAGATCAGATCCGCATTGCGAGGTAATAGACCGGCGTACAGACCTCAGAGGGCCACCTGTCGTTCACAGGAATCTAAAACCTAGAATGCGTAATACAGACACAGTGTTCCCGAGGCTGGCGTCGGACAATCCGCCTGTTGTTCACAGAAGCGGGGCTGTACAACCTACGGATTTCAGAGCACCACCTGTTGACAGGGATCTAAATCCCAGGACGTGCAATAAAGACAGTGTTCCCGAGGTCGGCGTCAGACAATCCACCTGTCGTTCACAGAAACTTGAAGCCGAATAATGACAGTCCCACACTCTTCGCCGAAGCGACACCCCGGCCTCTGCCTGTTAGAAACACCAGCTCATCTGGAAAGGACCCTGTCGGATTCGGGGAGGGTTACACTTTGCTGGCAGCTTATTATAACTACGGGAACAACAGTCCAAAGTGAACCAAGATCCAGTCAAACGCAACCGCCATGAAGACGGAGCACCTGTAGGATCCGGAATCCATCAGATACGTTACTGGACCCCTAAAGCTAAGGGTAGCATTAACGATCGTGAGCCCTACGAGTAAGAACACAGCTGTGACACGGACTCTTGATTCTCCCGCACCCATTGTATTAGTGTTTGTGAAGACACGTGAAGATAGAAGTGAAATGTTACACTTTTGTCTGTATGATATTGAACGACACAGTGCTGGCAAAGTATTACATTTCTTTATTTAGGTAAAGTTCACAAGTCAAGGTACATCACCAATACATGCAGGCTAGTTCGCTAACCAACAAGCTACGGGTTACCATTATTCCCAATATAGGTCGAGAATGTCCGAATGAGCTTAAAGTGGCGACAACGGGTCACCTTGAGGCGTCGTGCTATAAGACGTCGGGTTACACGACTAGGCCACGGTGCAAAGAATCCACGTCGCTAATATGTTGTATTTAGCATACTCAGTCAAAGCGAAGCCTCTGTTGATCACATCGACCAGCCAGTATGCATCCAACAGGTCTCATCACCCCAGTGATCCTGGTCTATGTGACATCGTGTGGAGCTACTTCAGAAGAAGGCCCATTCTGGATAGCTCTGTACAACTGTAACTAACGACTACATGTACATATTGAATGTGCACCAAATTTCAAGTAATAAGAGTGGATGAATTACTCAAATGTGATGCGGCTTATCGTAGGTGTGCTAATTGTGAAGTGCAACTTATTTCAAATAAACACCTTGTGTATACATGACAAATGAGCGTCAATGTGTTTCCTTACACATGCAGCCACAGATTATATAGCTGAAATTCATCTAAAAGGTGAGTGTTTCCAAGTGTCCAATGTGATGCACAACACCGCACACGAACATGAAATGTGAACACTTTTATTCAAGCAAGGTAGTTACAAGTATGCCACAACAGTTTATTTTTATTGCAATCAAGCGCACCCGATATAATCATAGGTCGGTCAGGAGAATCATATGGCGGTCGGAAGACCGAGCGCGGTGTCGATATTGAACTGTACAAAATATTGGCCTGCACGAAACTAGGAGAAAAATTTAAATGGGCGTGGTATCCACGGAGGGAAATGATGATGCACGGGGGGGCATACCATTAGGGACATGCGCAACAGGGGAGTGCGTTTTTAAAACGCCCCCCTGTGGCTGAATTTTTTTTTACAATATCAACAAACTGTCCGTGTTTCAGGCGCTCGATCCCTTAACCCTTGTGCACCCTGGACCAAAAAAAAAAAAAAAAGGGAGGGGGGGGGGGGGGTCACACAGACCCCGGCAGCGCAGACCCAGGTCTCGTCGCGAAACAGGGCCCCGGCTCGGGGTGGGGGCGGATGGGGGTCAGGTGGACCCCCTGCTATAGCGGGTCTCGTCACAGCGTCGGACAAAGGCACCTAATCGGCTGTAACCCTCCATCGATCGGGTAAGTTACGATGGCAAACCTTGGGGTCTGGAGGGACCCCCAAGCGCCAAGGCAACAACTCTCAACTTCACATCATCATCTTCATCATCATCATCATCGTCTCCTTCTCGAGAGTGTTCACGTAAACCGGCCTCAGTGAGGACCTCGGACTCTCCCTGCCTGCTAGTCCTCCTACCTCCTTCCTCTTGGTTCTCCTGCTCCTCGCAGGGTAGGGCTTAGCCTTACGGGCCCCGGGTTACGCGTAAACCGGCCTAAGTGAGGACCTCGGACCTTCCATGCCTGCTGGTCCTCCTTCCTCCTTCTGCTCCATTCTCCTGCTCCTCGAAGGCGAGCACCTTGCCGGATGGGCCCCGGTTTACGCATAAACCGGCCTAAGTGAGGACTGGGGTAGCTCTCTACTCCGTGGGTACTCTGTGACCACTTAGTAATGGCGATGGGGTATTTCGCAACCCCAATGCACGTTCGTAAGTTACGATGGGAAACACTAGGGTCTGGAAGGACCCCCAAGCGCCACGGCAACTCTCAACTTCATATCATCATCTTCATCATCATCATCATCATCGTCTCCTTCTCGGCAGTGTTCGCGTAAACCAGCCTAAGTGGGGACCTCGGACTCTACCTGCCTGCTAGTCCTCCTACCTCCTTCTGCTCTGTTCTGCTGCTCCTCGAAGGCAAGCACCTTGTCGGATGGGCCCCGGGTTATGCGTAAACCGGCCTAAGTGAGGACCTCGGACTCTCCCTGCCTCCAAGTCCTCCTTCCTCCTTCTGTTCCGTTCTCCTGCTCCTCACAGGGGAGCGTTTAGCCGGATTGGCCTCGGGTTACGCGTAAACCGGCCTTCGAGAGGAGCAGGGATGTTCTCTACTCCACGATTACTATGGGGTCAAAGCGTACCCACGATGGGGTATTTCGCCACCCCAATACACATTCGTGAGTTACGATGGCAAACACTGGGGTCCGGAGAGACCCCGAACCGCCGGAGGAAACAACTCTCAACTTCACATCATCATCATCATCATCATCATCATCATCATCGTCGTCTCCTTCTCGGCAGTGTTCGCGTAAACGGGCCTAAGTGAGGACCTCGGACTCTCCCTGCCTCCAAGTCCTCCTTCCTCCTTCTGCTCGGTTCTCCTGCTCCTCACAGGGGAGCGTTTAGCCGGATGGGCCTCGGGTTACACGTAAACCGGCCTTCGAGAGGAGCAGGGATGTTTTCAACTCCACGATTACTATGGGGTCAAAGTGTACCCACGATGGGGTATTTCGCAACCCCAATACACATTCGTGAGTTACGATGGCAAACACTGGGGTCTGGAGAGACCCCGAACCGCCATTCGTGAGTTACGATGGCAAACACTGGGGTCCGGAGGGACCCCGAACCGCCGGAGGAAACAACTCTCAACTTTAGATCATCATCATCATCATCATCATCATCATCATCGTCGTCGTCGTCTCCTTCTCGGCAGTGTTCGCGTAAATGGCCCTAAGTGAGGACCTCGGACTCTCCCTGCCTCCAAGTCCTCCTTCCTCCTTCTGCTCCGTTCTCCTGCTCCTCACAGGGGAGCGTTTAGCCGGATGGGCCTCGGGTTACGCGTAAAACGGCCTTCGACAGGAGCAGGGATGTTCTCTACTCCACGATTACTATGGGGTCAAAGCGTACCCACGATGGGGTATTTCGCAACCCCAATACACATTCGTAAGTTACGATGGCAAACACTGGGGTCTGGAGGGACCCCGAACCGCCATTCGAAAGTTACGATGGCAAACACTGGGGTCCGGAGGGACCCCGAACCGCCGGAGCAAACAACTCTCAACTTCAGATCATCATCATCATCATCATCATCATCATCATCATCAATGTCTCCTTCTCGGCAGTGTTCGCGTAAACCGGCCTAAGTGAGGACCTCGGACTCTCCCTGCCTCTCCATCCTGCGACCTCCTTCTGCTCCGTTCTCCTGCTCCTCGCAGGTGAGCGCTTTGCCGGATGGGCCTCGGGTTACGCGTAAATGGGCCTAAGTGAGGACCTCGGGCTCTCCGTTGCTCCTCGTCTTCCTTGCTCCTTCTCCATCATTCTCCTGCGCCTCGCTAGTGAAAGAGCAGCTGTTTGGTCTGCCTATTACGCGAACACCATCCTCCGTTTGGACTTCAGACACTCCTTGCCTCCTCCTCATCCTTGCTCCCTCTACATCATTCAGATGCTCCTCGCTAGCGTACGCTTAGGTCTCCGGAGGGCCGGTTTCGCGAACACCCCCCTTCGGTGAGGACCTCGGGCTTTCCGTGCCTCCGTGTCCTCCTCTGTGTCCTCCTTGCTTTCTCTCCATCATTCTCAAGTGCCTCGCTAGTGAAAGCGCAGCTGTTTGGCCTGCCCATTACGCGAACACCGCCCTCTGTTTATGCTCCTCGCTAGCATACGCTTATGTCTGCGGAGGGCCGGTTTCGCGAACACCCCCTTCGGTGAGGACCTCGGGATCTCCGTTGCTCCGCGTCCTCCTTGCTCCTTCTCCTTCGTTCTCATGCGCCTCGCTAGTGAAAGCGCAGCTGTTTGGCCTGCCCATTACGCGAACACCGCCCTCTGTTTATGCTCCTCGCTAGCATACGCTTATGTCTGCGGAGGGCCGGTTTCGCGAACACCCCCTTCGGTGAGGACCTCGGGATCTCCGTTGCTCCGCGTCCTCCTTGCTCCTTCTCCTTCGTTCTCATGCGCCTCGCTAGTGAAAGAGAAGCTGTTTGGCCTGCCTAGTACACGAACACCGCCCTCGGTTTATGCTCCTCGCGAGAGTGGGCTGAGGTCTGCGGAGGGCCTATTACGCGAACACCGCCCTCCAGTTGGACCTCGGGCTCTCCGTTGCTCCTCGTCCTCCTTGCTCCCTCTACATCCTTCTCAAGCGCCTCACACCGCCCTCCGTTTATGCTCCTCGCTAGCGTACGCTTATGTCTGCGGAGGGCCGGTTTCTTGAACACCGCCATCGGTGAGGACCTCTGGATCTCCTTTGCTCCTCGTCCTCCCTGCTCCCTCTCCTTTGTTCTCAAGTGCCTCGCTAGTGAAAGCGAAGCTGTTTTGCCTGCCTATTACGTGAACACCGCCCTCCAGTTGGACCTCGGGCTCTCCGTGTCTCCTCCTCCTCCTTGCTCCCTCTCATTGTTCTCAAGTGCCTCGCTAGTGAAAGAGCAGCCGTTTGGCCTACCCATTACGTGAACATGGCCCTCCATTTATGCTCCTCGCGAGCGTACGCTTAGGCCTGCGGATGGCCGGTTTCGCGAACACCGCCCTCTAGTTGGACCTCGGGCTCTCCGTTTCTCCTCGTACTCCTTCCTCCCTCTACATCTTTCTCAAGCGCCTCGCTAGTGAAAGAGCAGCTCTGTGGCCTGCCTACTACGCGAACACCGCCCTCCGTTTGGACTTCAGACACTCCTTGCCTCCTCCTCATCCTTGCTCCCTCTACATCGTTCTCAAGTGCCTCGGTAGCGTACGCTTAGGTCTGCGGAGGGCGGGTTACGCGAACACCACCATTTTTGAGGAACCCAGTACCTCCTACACACACACACACACACACCCACACACAGACACACACACACACACACACACACACACACGAGGCAGTGAGGAGGAGAAGGAGGTTGTTGCTACGCCTGCGTCGCGAAACCAGGGCTCATTGTGTGCGCGCCCGGAGTAGCTACGGGGAAACACGTGGGACAACCGACCAGTTTGGGGTCATGGTTTATTCAACGCGTATTTTTGGTGTGGTTTAACTTGGTAATCTGATCTGAAAGACTTTCCCTGAATGTGCCTTAATTTCACCTCTTTTTCCTTTCTCCTTTTCTTAGCTTACTGAAAATGTTGGCGACCAAAGGCCGGATTCAGGGACGTGTGCTGCTTGTGCTACTCGCGTTACGTGGGCAAACTGCTCGCTGTCATCATCGATACAAAGGTAAAGTGCAATCCCAGGGTTGTGTGCTGCTTGTGGTACTCGCTTTATGTAGACAAACTGCTTGCTGTCAACATCGATACAAAGATAACAAAAGAATAGCCTAGTGTAACGTAGTGTTTCATGTTTTGTTTTGTTTTTTTCTAGAATGATTCAAATGTAACCATCGTTTCCCCAACCCCGCAGGCTCTGCGACCCGTGAAGAACTGAGACTCCTTCTGGTCGGTATAACAGGCTCGAGAAAGAGTGCGTCCGGAAACACCATCCTGGGGGATGCGTACGCTTTCAAAGAGGACGTTTCGCCCGAGTCTCTCACCGACAGCTGTCTCAGAAAAGAGGCAGAGGGCGACAAACTGGTGGGAGAGGATGTGGTGAAAATCGGCCAGCTGCGGCTGGTCACAGAGTGTTACAAAGGAGATTACTGAGATTCATTTGTAACAAAAGGCTGATTCTTTCAATGCACGCATCCTACGGTGAGATTTATATCATGTATTCACAGCCACCAGAGGCGCTGTACAGCACCGAGTGCCTGAAACACAGACAGTTTGTTGATATTTTTTTAATGTAAACCTTCTTTTTTTTTCATGTAAACCTGTTCTTGACATATCTACTGAGATTCGTTTGTCTTGAAAGGCTGATTCAACCCCGTTGTTGACTTTTATTTTGCCTTCCAGATTGCCTCAGTTGTATCGTGAGTGTAATTTCAAATAAAATAAAATAAAACTCAGAAGCATCTGTGTGTTGTATTCTTCTTCTTCTTCTTCTTCTTCTTCTCATTATTATTATTATTATTATTATTATTATCATTATTATTATTATTATTGTGATTATGCTTCATTTTCATGTGCTGGGGTATCAATGACCCCCATGGTGCCACAGCAGCTTCTGTGCGTGGTCCCCAAGTGCTACGTTTTCTTTCCCGATCCCCTGACGAACCCATTAGAATCGCTCTGGGGCACTCTTCGACCCCAAATGATCATTCTGGTTTTTTTTTAACATTTTCATTCACCGGTCTCTACTGAGGTTGGGGTACTCTGGGACCCCCGGGGTCTGGGGCTGCCCCGAAGGGAAGCATGAGGGTTAACATTTTCATTCACCGGTCTCTACTGAGGGTGGGGTACTCTGAGACCCCCGGGGTCTGGGGCTGCCCCAAAGGGGAGCATGAGGGTTAAACAGAAGAAAATACAAAACATTAAACATGTTAACAACACAAAACCCATATTAAACGCAGACTACTTTAGGCCCGGAAGTAGGATTCATCACGTCATCACTTAAAGACCGGATTGGGTGATATGGTACTACAAGGTCATTAAGATAAGATGGTTTAAATCTGCTCTCTGTTTCTAGTCCCTGTCAGGACTCTTACTGCAGCATTTTGGATGAACTGAAGGCTTTTCATTGAGTTTTTAGGACATCCTGATAATAATGATTTATGTTGGTCAATATCAAAGAGCAATCCAAGATAATGAAACTGTATCATTATTGGTTAAAAACTGTCAGCAAAGATGTGGCAACCTGACAGGGAAAATATCGTTTTGAAACCTTTTGGGGAAATTACTGTTTCAAAACCTTTGTACCAATGCTAGGACATTGTGTCTTTCATCAACATCTCCTACATGGGCTGGGAGATGATAGCCTATAAGTCTGTATCCAGACTGTACCAGCCCATCACAGGGTGCAGACATGTAGTGCAGCCGTTACATAGCATGTATGTGCATGTGTGTGTTAGATATTAAAGATCAGTTTCACCCATCGGCTGTGAAGGTTTTGGGTGGATGAGTCCATTTTGCTCAGACTGAATTTCTTCAGCTCAGCGTATAAAGCTGTGCACCTCAGTGTTTACTTGCTTTTTATGATCTGACATAACAGGTTTACACTTTTCTTCTCAAGTGCAAACTGTAAATTATTTTAATTTCAGTTTTGTATTATGAATATTTTAAATATGCAGAATTCGACTGGAGACGTTATGTTTTACAGAGCTGATACGGAAAAGCTTTTGTGGGATTTCATCTTCCATTTGTAAATATGGAAACTGCATGTGATTCTTAATTAAAGGACTGCCAGTGCACACTTGAATTACAAATTAAATGATTCGCTTTTGAAAAACACTGAAAGAAAATGAAAGTGTTCAAAAAATGAAAGTGTTATGCTGATCAAGGGTCATTGTGGCTCAAATCACCAACTTTAAACCATAAACATTTTCAGTTCAAAGTTTGGAAACATGGCATGATTTCTGTGAAACTTTAGCTTCATATATCAGTAATCAAAATCGGAGAATCGGTGTGATGGTCCAGCATCGTTAGAGCCAGCGTTTCATTTTGGTGTCATCTTGTGTTTTGTGTTAACTCTTGTTTTGTATTAGTCTCCTGTGCTCTGTTCTGTGAGTTTCCTGTTTTACTTTGAAGGTTTGTGTCTCGTTGTGTGTAATTAGGTTCAGCTGTGTTAACCTCTGGTGTGTCATTCCCTCGTTACCTTGTGTGTATTAATGGTGTGTGTCTGCCTGTGTTCCATGTTGGTTCATCTGTATTATTTGGTCATCAGCTACTGCTCACATTAACAACATGTTTCTTTCTTTTTGGCTGTTTCTGAGCTTAAGAAACCAGTGAAGCAAACGAGACAGCAACTGACTGAAGTTAGGAAAAAAAAAAACAGCAAGTGGGAACAAATTGGGAAAGTTTGGGTTTTGCAACCTTTGGTGAAACCGTATCAAAAACTGTCCGTTGTAAATGTTAGGACATTTTGTCTTTTGTCATCATTTACTTCTACAAAGGATCTTTTATTTTTTTAAGCTGACTTCTTTTGCTCTAAATTCTAACGCAGCTTGTTTTGGGGGAACACCTACATGTCTGCACACAGTGACATCATGAGCTCTATTCATTCTCCGTTACATAGCATGTATGTGCATGTGAGTGTTAGATAATGATCATAGACTTCACTGCAGGTTATGAAAGGTTTGAGTGGATGTGTCGCTCCTTCATTTTCACCCTTCAGCTGATGGTATAAATCTTTGCACCACAGTGGATTCAACAACGAGAGATCAGAAGGACGTTTTTTATATTTGCACAAATCTCGTCAAACAGTTTCACAGAGCAAAAACGTGAGAGAAGAGCAGAATAACTGTTTACGACATTGTAATAACTGTTACAATGTCGCTCTTGTAATGATCTGTTATTGCATAAGATTCACATGTTTGAGCTCATTTATCTGCTCTGTTTTATACCTGCTATATTTTATGTATTGTATAATTTAACTAATGCTGCACTCTTGGAAGATTTTAATCTGGATAAATATTATGATTTTGCTGTATGATGATCTTAAACTGAAAATGAGGTGGTCAATTTATCGTTTGAGATGTTTTCCTGTTTGTTGTTTTAGTTATTGAAATACTTTTGTTTGGAACCAAACAGAATCAAAATGATTTCATATGTGTGTGTTACATTTTGATGAGATTTCACTGCAGGTTTTGATGGGTTTGGGTGGGTGTGTCAGACCACGCCCCTTAACTCACCACATAAAGCTGAGCATCACAGTGAGTTTCACTGCATTCAACGTCTGCTTAAAGAGAGGGAAGAAGAAATGTCCTGCCTGAAAAATTTCCGTCCTCTCATCTCATGTGTGCTCCTCTTCATCATCCAGCCAGGTGAGCAACGTTTTCCACTGTAATTTAATTTACCTATTGGTAATTTTAATCTTCATGTAAATGAGCGTGATGCAGAGTCACACTGCTGATATCCTTCAGGTGTTTGTTTCACTCATCTGTTCTTCACTTGATCATCAGCTGATTTATGCGTCCTGATATTTTGTTTCTGTTTTAGGTCGTGGGTCTGAGATTATTAATGGGAAAGAAGTCGAGCCACACTCACTGCCTTATATGGCCTATCTTAGAACTGTGACAAATTCTTGGTGTGGAGGGACATTAATCCATCCACAGTGGGTGCTGACAGCTGCCCACTGCACTGGGTAAGAATCTGAGGCCTTATTTTCCTCAATTTTAAAAATAATGCAGTACTTATTTTCAACAGACTATTATTCCTTCAGTAAGTACACAGATGTCTCTACCCTCACATGTGGTCACGAGCTCTGGGTAGTTACTGAAAGAATGAGATCAGGGCCAGAGCAGCAGAAATGTGCTTTCTGTGAACCATGACTGGCCTCTCCTGTAGAGAAAGGGTCATTCATTCAGTCATTGGAGAGAAGCTCAGCTGCTACTCTTCCACATTTATAGGAGTCAGCTGAGGTGGTTCAGGTATCTGGCAAGGATGCATCACAGGTTAGGTGAGATGCAGGTCAAATAATACACACTGCTATAATTCTACATGCAAAGCTAATTACATTGAATGGAGAGGATGAATATAGAATATTTAAAGCTGATTTTTCACTCTCTTGTAAGCACAATATCTGTACAGAGGTGTTCTAGAAAGTTTTATTCAAGATGGAATAACAAGCAAAATATAAGTGTTGCACTCACTTAAAATAACACAGAAGTCACAGCTACATAAACATCAAACATTTGATACATTTCTTGATCTAAAACATTTTATGTACATTTTAATTTCTTTATTCAGCTGGAAGAGAAAAAAATAACGCAGATTCACCTAAAGTTCAGTAACAGCCATAACCCAGCCATACGTAATAATACACAATAATAAAGAACTATGATGACTGTTTTAGAAGCTGCTGACCTGTTAACCTTTTAAATATGTAAACCTTCATGACCAGATTGTGTTTTTTCTTTTACAGGAGTTATTGGGTGATCCTGGGAGCCCACTCCAGAACGAAAAACGAAAGTTCCAAGTATCAAAGAGTCATTGAGAAAAGTTTTCCTCATCCTGACTACTGTTGTGCAAAGATAGACGATGACCTCATGTTGCTGAAGGTAAGGTGATATATCAGGGTCTGATACCAAATGATGTAAATGCACTGCTTCTTATTTAGCACCTTTCTACTCTACCTGAGCACTCAGAGCGTTACACAACATGGTTTATTCACCCAAACACATCTTTCTGTGCTTAAGTGCTTTCTATCTAACATTGACACACACTCACATGTATGCATCAGAGAGCATCGTGGGGTTCAGTATCTTGCCAAAGGATTTCTGACATGCAGACTGGAAAGACCAGGGATCGAACACCAAACCATTCGATTAGTAGATAACCTGCTCTACCTCCTACAGCCAAGTCAGGTTTTGCTTACTTAACTAAAACTTAGTTTCATTCTTTAAATTATAAAATATATTTCCAAGTGTGTATAGACATGTTTCAACACATCGCTGCACATATTGCATTTTTTCCAAGCAAGATATTAGAAATAAATGAGTGGTGCTACAACTCTTTAGCAAATATCTGTTTATTTAAAGTAGTTAATGTAGAGAGATTCATTATCAATATCTGATATTCTTTCTAACTTTTATCAGCTTAAAGAACCGGTGAGGAAAACCAGGGCAGTGCAGTGGCTCGAGATTGGCGACACTGTGAGAGACCCGGCAGCTGGCAGCACGTGTCTGGTGGCTGGATGGGGAGTAACTGAAAACAACCAAACATCAGACGTCCTCATGTCTGCCAATGTGACTGTGGTGGACAGACAGAAGTGCAACTCTCGTGATTATTACAACCACAGACCTGAGATCACCAAACACATGATATGTGCTGGTTCAGATGGTACAAACATCGCTGATACCTGTCAGGTACGTATGAAGAATCCATGTATTTTTCCTTGTTTGAAGTAAATGTTCATTCAGCTCAACACCTGTGAGTCAAAGAAAGACTGTCATGTGTTTGTTCTTGCTGCAGGGGGATTCAGGAGGGCCACTGTTGTGTGATGGAGCGCTGGTTGGAGTCACTTCTTATGGAGCAGGTTGTGGTATCATTACAAAACCTGGAATCTACTCGTTTATCTCAGAGAAACAACTGTACTGGATCAAAACTACGATGAAGTTATTCTAAATGTCATGAAACCACAGCATCAGTCTGCATGATTTGATGTTATATTTGTCATTGCTGTCTCTGTAGACCATTATTCAGTTTATCATTTCATTGTTCTTCTTACAGTTTATGATTTTTTAGTTTCTGCCAGCTTACTATACTTTTTTTATAGATTCTGCACTTGGTTAGTCCACCACATGATCTTATGGCAGATAAATTGGGCTGACCTCTGAACCACATTTTAGACCTACTGTAAAAAAAAATTGGAAACACTGTTTGAAATTTTACCATCTTTCACCACATAAACCAGACAGATACATGGTTATATCTAATCATCATTTTTCCAAATAATTTAAAGAATTCCCAAACATGAGTGCTCCTGGTTGTTGCAGATGAGTGCAGCTGCAGTAAAACCAGGAGAAGCAATTTTTATGTTCACACAAAAGCCATGAATGTAAAATAAAACAGAGAGATTATTCAGACTGTCAAACAGACAGATTCAACAGCTCATATACAACCAACTGAAAATGAGGCTTGTGGACAGGATTGTTGAAAAAGAAAAAAAAACTTATTGTTTTTTTCATTTCGCACTACGACTCTGTTGCTTGAAAACCACAAAAACAAACATATTTTTCTGCTTGCTGCTTTTTCTACTTTCTAATAAAGCTGGAGGCATTAATAACAAATACACATTTGCTCTCTTTTTCTTTGATTGTACTGCAGTTTCAAACTGTACCTTTCAAAGTATCATCGTTAATATAATGAGTTTACAGTTACAGTCTAATTTGAGGCCCAAGAAACATTTTCACTGCTTTTTCCAACTCTTTTGATCAGCTGCAGATTTTCTTGTACAAATGTTTTCTTCAGAAGAAAATAACACAGAGAATATTCACTTATGGGAAACAAAGGAACATGAGAAATACTGACAGCTTCACATGTTGAGGATCTCCTCTTCCTTAGGATTCAGTGACATGATCTTCACACATTCACCTCCATCAACACTGTGTCTTTTGTCATCGATTACTTCCACAAATCCTGATTCATTTCTTTCTTTTTGTTAAATTGTCTGAAAGTATCAGTCATATACACGTCTGCACCTCCACGTGGTTATTTATGATAAATTTGACCACAGGCTTTGAAACAATATCAGCACTCAATCAACAGTTTCCTCGTGTTTGTTGTCTCTGTAAATGAGCCGGCCGCGATCACACAGTTTATAAATATCATTACTCAGAAAAGAAAGAGTACTTTTTATTTGAAGTAAATATTTCAGTCAATCACCTCATATATGTTATTATTCTTGGTACTTTAAGTTGTGAGAGAGAGAGTTTGGGAACAAACATAGA
This sequence comes from Pelmatolapia mariae, assembly GCF_036321145.2. NCBI lineage: Eukaryota > Metazoa > Chordata > Actinopteri > Cichliformes > Cichlidae > Pelmatolapia > Pelmatolapia mariae. The sequence goes on along the minus strand of NC_086237.1, from coordinate 4,182,126 downwards.
AACACGTATATGCTATGATCAAACTAATCCTTTCATTAGGGGCAAAAAGGACCGTGGAAGAAGAAAATACCTGTCCTACACAGAGTGCAGCACTCGAGTCTTGTGTTAGTCATAAAAATGTATGTGTACATTTATTCCACTGCTTGAATGCCAGTTTAGCTCTCTAGGTAAATTTTTTTTTATATAATTATTGTTATCATTAATTATCATTGTTACCAGTATTGCTGTGAATTTGGTGGAACTTACACAGTGCCCCCCAAAATATAGCAGAGAATGCCACCTAATGGTGGAGTATAAAAACTACATGTCAGTTACATGTAGTCGTCTTTTGCACGAAACCTTTTCATAAATATGTTTAGAAGAAAACAAATGAACAAATTATTGTTTCACTGAACTTGAAATCTAAAACAAACACAGTGACATATTAATATTTGATGCCACAGAAAGACTTTGTAGCTACTGTAGCGACCATATACAGTTTGTGGTGTATGTTGTTGCGTGTCTATTCCTGGATTTATGGTTGTTGTGCAAGTCATGTGGGAAGTATTGAACGAGCAGGAAATATGTTCACTCGGTCGCTGGTGTGTCAGCAGGGAGACTGGGTGAGTAAGTGGAGGGTGTGTCTTGTTGACTGCTGTCAGTCATCTTGCTAAGTTTAGAGAACCTTGGAGTAGCTTCCTTTTGCTTGGGCTTGACTGCAGCATTGATGGATTATTAAACATGCAAATAAACAATTTATGGACCAGTTCTTGGAAACTGGATCAATTTGTTGGGTTGCTTACGAGTCATTAGCAGTAGTCCCTACTTCAGCCTCATGGTGGTTAAATTGGTCATGACAGCAGCATTTTGAAAGTTCTTGTGCAAACAAAAGAGGTAGAAGAAATTATTCGTTTTTTTACTTCTGTGTCTCGCTTTATTGAAAAGTACAGAATATACGTAAAAATATATTTGTTTTAATGTTTCCAAGCACAAACACTCAAATTTAGACATAAACAAACAAGGAAACATGTTCAAGAATTTATCCATGTCAAAAAATACGTTCAAGCTTAACTTTGAGTTTACGTTTAAAATACACCAAGTAGTGAATCTGTTTGGCTGACAGGCTGGATAATCTCACTTTGTTGTTTTACCTTCATGGGTTCCTTCATAATCTGCAGCAAACAGGAGCACTCATCTTCTTAGAGTTAATCTAAGTTAACTGGAAAAAGAGAAAATAAGATTTCTACAATTTGCAGGCTGTTCAACTCTGACTCCAAAGTCTGTGCAGCTTCTCAGTCATCTAGGTCATGACAGTCTAAAAAAGATGACTGAGCTTCTTTAAGGCTTTTTTCACCTCTCATCCAAGAGGCTTCTTTAGTTCAGAATTGCTTCAAGGGTGTCATCACCTCCTGGCCTTTGGAAAGAATGCAAGGTTAAAACACATGTAGGTTGGGTACTTTTTCAGGTCTGGGATCTATGTGCATCCAGCTTTATGTACCCTCTGCGGTGATATCAACGTCAGTGTTGACTATGCATAAAAGCCAGATCCATGCATCTCCTGTATTGTTTAAATGAACATGACTCTACTCCCAGCCACCACAGCAATGTAATTTAAAATTTTAAAAAGTAAGGCCACTAAATGCACACTAACACTGACAAAATTCAGTATAATTCTCACGTGCAATAGCGTGGTTGCATTTGATTTTGGTAATATATCTATCTATTGATATGAATAGCATTATTGATAAATATATTTCTATCATTACAATACCGTTACCATTAATTAAAAGAAAATGCAGTGCAGACGGTTGAAGCTGTTTAGGAAGAGGGGAAAGTTTTGGGAGTGACGGCAGTGAGAGGGAGAGCGAGCCAGTTTTGAGATGTGAGAGATTTGTGACGTTTAGTGTGTTTGTAGTGTGTACCGAGCAGGGCACGATAAACAGTTTTTAAAGGTGAAATGTAGAGGTAAAATCAAAAGTAGTCAAAAACGGCCAATTATACCCTGGACCCCAGAGGGTTAAGCATTTTTTTGAAGTAAGACAATAGTTTCCTTTCCTAGTAATTAGTTACTTTTATAATATCCACTTAAGCCCCATGCCCCCGGTACCGGGGGCAAAAAGGAGGAGATCACGTTTAATCGGTTATAACACGGGGTGAGAAATCCAGACATGTGTGGTATCCACAGAAACCTCTGAATCTCAGCTAAAATGTCATATAAACCATTTCTACAACCACCAAACACACTGAAACCACGCCATAATTAAACGAGCAGTTACGTAAATGCGCAGACCGCTAAACAAACAAAACTGAACAAAAAATTCTTCAAACTTCATGTAACCAGCTAACGAAAGGCTAGTTAGCTTCCAGAGCTATCACTGACTCCAAACACCAAGTTTCACGACGCTCTGACCAAAATTCACTGAATGAGCCGCAAAAGAAGACCACAAAAACACACAGCGGAAAAGACAGAAATTGGTTTACCGTCCCGATTTCCTCCGTTATTTTCGCCGGTAGCCACGTGATTATCAGTAGTTACCACGCCTACCTAGCCGCATCAGAGCTGTTTTCCGCCAACAACCTCCATTTTAGACCCACCTACAGACACGTGACTGGACAGACGCCACATGCAGTAAATTTGGGCCCACGTGAGTTTTGGCATCGCAACGTCTGATTGGTTGAAGTGATGTGAACGTGGCATCGTTACTGGATTCTATTGGCTCAAACGATTAAAAAGAGGTGTCAATCATGCAAATTGACCAAAAGAAACCAAAGTTACAGCCCCTCAGAGTTTAAAGGGCCAGAGACCAATTAAACGCTCCATGCGCACAGCAGAAAACGGCCATTGCCATGTAAATGTGTGGCTGTGATGCCTCAAAGGCATTTATGTCATTTATCTTTAATGTTTGCTTTAAAATATTTCATTTGTATGTATGTAAGTTAAAAAGAACAGTAAAAAGGGTTAAAAATGTTAAATAAGAAGATTTTATTTTGAAGGTGAACTTGCTAATAACCTCACTTCCTGGTGGGTTACCTGTATTTGTTCATTTCCTGTTTACTTCCTCTTCCTGGTTGCTCTACGGCTGTATCCCAATTCAGGGTCTGCAGCCTTAACGGCTGCATTTTAAGGCCGATTACGTCACAGCGGCGCCCCGAAGGGTGTCCCAATTCAAAGGCTGCTCGAAATGCGGCCCTCAAATGCGGCCTTCATTTCCCTGAATTTTAAGGCTGTGGCGATGTAGACTTCGTGGCCCAACATATCCCACAATTCATAGCGCGGCAGCCACTGTGGATAATTTTGCCGCAGACGGCAGAAGCGTAGCGGCCGAAGAGTAAACTATTAAACGTAAGTACTGAATATTATGTCACTTATTTATGTGCAAATGTGTAATAATGAGGAACATTAAAACATTACTGTTGGCCACATGTCGGCAAAGTTATTTGCCATTAGCGATGTTTGTACTTTCAGCGTTTACTTGGTTTTAAAGCCTTTAAAATATAATAATACAATAGCTGACCTTAATCTTATAGAGAATGTGATGATTTTATGGATAATTAAAGTCAGTCATATATCCACAAACAAGCTGAAAGTCAGTGATGCTGCTCGGTTTGCAGTCCTGAATATGACGGCACAAGCAGGATTCACTGCACTGTTAATGTTAGCTATGTTATATTGCTGCCTCTGTTCGGTGGTGTCGAGCCAAACGGACTTTAACGTGTGTTTGAACGAGCTGACGGTTCACTCGTTAAGCTGAAAGAAAGATGCTTTAATCACAGGAGTCACACATGTGTCCACTGTACCATCTGGGAACTCTTCTTGTTTAGCACTCGTAATAACACAAACACTAAATCCTCCTTCTCTTGTGCTGTTTTGTAGCAGTGTATACACCTGAGACTGTCACCTGTCTGTCTGTCCTGCACTCTCTCTCTGTTTCTTTCTCTCTGATTGTGGAATAAAAGTATGAACATGTATTTATAAGTTACACTTGTGTTTGAATCCTGCAGCTTATCACACATTTGATTTCCATGTGTGACGACTGCAAGTGTCCAGAGTGAGGACAGACTGAGGGACCCACTGCTGCACATCATCTGTGAGGCTTTGCACCCCTGATGATCCACCAGGACAAACTCAGCAGTGTGTGAGGAAGAGGAGGAGGAAGAGCCAGCAGCAGCTGACAGATGGAGAGAATAGACAGACTGTTCCCTGTTTGTGAAGGACTGCTAGAAAAGTTTAAAATAGCTAATTGTCTGTCCTGAATCAGTCTTATTAGGTAATGTTCAAATAATGTTATCATTCCAGTGTTTTCAGTGTGGGAGAAAGTACTCAGGGCCTTCAGGTTACACACTATGAAAGGCAGAAACAAGTTTAATGTTCAGAAACCTAAAGTATGTATCAGCAGCAGAATGGAGCTAAAAACAAATGTTTGTTTCACTTCTATGAAGCTTTGAGTATTTTGGATTAGTAGCACTGCTGTGTTTGTTGCATCATATTGCTGTAATAGTTTATATGCTTTATATATTCTGAGGTAAGTTGATCTATAGTGTTACATCATATTCTATAAGGATGTTATGTGTTTGTATACTTTCTGCCCAGTTTGACCCATTTAGCAGAAGTCAGCCTGTTTAAGGCTCTGATATCTATTCTGTATGACTTAAAGCAGTTATGACATGGTCTGATTTTCTCACCCAATAAAGGAATATTCAATATATCAGTCTACTCTTCATTCTATCAGAAACGGTTTTCACAGCTCGTACATTTTCTTTTTATAAATATATGTAAGCATTGAGCCAAATGTAGTAATGCCAAAATATTAAAAGAACAATATTTGTCTCTTATATATAATACATCTATATATACACTGTCAAAGATACTTGTCTTTGAGTGAAGATTTAAGGTGATAGGAAATATAAATAACTTCAACTTGAATCTTTACTGAAGCTCAGTATTAGACAGAGTTCACTCACATGAATTTCACTCACATGTGCTGTACCAGTGTACCTGCACATGTGATGTGACAATAGAAGTGATTTGATTTGAGAGTTCAAACTCACTGCTGTAATAACTTCTAATGATTAATATGATAACTATAATATTGGCCATATCATATTTACACTGACTTTAGTCTCATGAACAACATTAGCTAATTGTTATTTACTAGCTAATCTTAAATGACTGTTCAGTACAGAAATGAAGCCCAACAATCATGTTTTACAGTCCTGTGGTCTCAGCCTCAGATACTTATTAAATCACACAAAGCTCGTGTAGAAACAAACACACGAACAAAATATGTTCTCCTTCATTTCTGTCAACCACACGTTTCCAGCTATCATGGTTGCTAGGCAACCTGGGCAGCGTGACGGAGGCTAGACCGTCCCATTTCACAAGCCTCGCACTTCCGGCCTTCGCGGTCTTTGAGTACGCGGCCCTTGAGGATCGTTGAGGCTGCGTACTTTAAGGCTGCAGACCCTGAATTGGGACACAGCCTAAGAGGGAGAGTGACACGCGGTCATGCTCTGAGGCTTATCCACAGCCATCCACTTGGGAGCATTGTTCAGGCAACGCTGTAAGTGTATATATTTCATGATGAAGGTGTTAAAAAAGCATAAATAGCGGTATTTGTTAAAAACTATATTTTATTTGTAATTCATGAAGGTTGATTTGTACGTGTTAAAAAAGGCATTCATTTTGATGATCATTACTGTTGCTCAAGCTAATACGTTCACATCAGTGTGGACAGTGATTATGAGCTGATGGATAAAAATCTTTTAGGTAATTTGATCTATGACAGAAACACTGTGATAAGGTATGATAGATGTAACCAGCATGAGGATTTACATGTGTAAATAATCAACACTGAATAACACCCACTACAACACAAAGTGTTAAAATACTTACTATGGCTAACTGGCAAACTAGAATGAGGGATCTATGTTGATTTTACACACCAACTTGAGTTAATGCCAAACCACTATGATTTATGGAATAAACACTTAGAACAGGGTTCATTGCTGCAGCCATATTTTGGAAAGAGCTGTAAGAGGAACCACAGTCAGACTGAGAGGTAGATAAGGGTGATGGTGGACTTACCAACAACATAATCTGGAGGTGCAGTTGATGGACCTATATCAGCCCTGGGTGCAGAGCATGAGGCTGACTTGGATAATAATGGTAAAGCCAGGGTAGTATTGTTTGATGTAGTTGGTACAGTGGAGAGTAGCGGCAATTGGGATTCTTTCTTTGAGGAAAAAACAGAAGATGAACAGAATTTAATAACAGGGAATAGCTAGAAAGTTAAGGAAAATACTCAACACTGTATAAATCTTGTGATGCACTCTGAACAGAAAACTGAGGGCAGGTGGTCTCTTTGAAGTTTTATATGTCCAAAAGTCATTAGTACAGCAGACCAAAGTACACACCTGCATTTGAGTTATCCTCGCTGAGGTCATCATTGCTCTCAAGAAGTATGGTATAGTCACTTGAACCACTTGCTTCACCACTTAGGTCACCTTCAGTCCCATTGTCTGTGTCATCTGAGCTGAAAAGAGTCTTCCCGGGCCTGTCTCGTTGCGGCATGGAGCCCTGCCTCTTCCTTGGAGACTTCATATTTTGGAGTCGTTTGTACAGTTTGGTGTAGATCAGGGGTCTCAAACTCAAATGAGCTGCGGGCCACTTCTGGCACCGTCATCTCATGATGAACACCCAAAAACACCCACTAATATTTCCTAAAATGTAGTGTTTTGTTTGTTTTATTTAATTCCAAATATTGTGTAACAAGACAAAATTGCAAACATGAACGCAATTTTTTTCTCACTCTTAACTATCTGAAGCCTTTCAGTTTCATTTGTCATATGCAAGTTAGCACAGGGTCAACAGTGCAATGAAATGTATTTGATGAGCAGAAGACGGTCACTCAGCAGTATAGTACAGTAGTTTCATTGAACTACCAAATAAACAGCTCTTTCTGGCAAGACACATGGCAGCACTTTTGCTACAATTTTGTTTGTATTTAACAAAATAAAAATGCAGGCATAAGCGTACACATTAGTTTTCAACTGCAAGTGAAAATTGTTTTCTTTCCAAATAAATCTCTCACTGAACTAACACAGCCCTCAACATGTTTGCACTCTCTTGTTACCTCGGCCAGGTCCGCGGCTCCGAACCGTTGTAAGGAGACCTCTGGCTAATACTTTGGGTTCGTGTCGGGCTCATAGCCGGGAACTAGCTTTACTGTCTGGGTCAACTTTGCTAGCGAGAGACAGAGAGAGGCGTTGAAAGGCTGCTCCAACGGAACTTTATTGTTTCGGAGGAAAACACGAACACAGTGTACAGTCGAGTCTTAATAGCTTACTTACAACTGGGCTCGTCAGGCACTCTTCTTGGCTGCAGTGGTTATTATTATATTTACATGCTTCCATCTCCCGTTTCTGCTCGGTGACAGCTCGTACTTTTCCTCTCTCCTTTTTCTCCCTCCCTCACGCTCACACACACAGCGGGAGGCTGTGTGTGTGTGTGTGTGTGAGCTACAGTCTTAAAGGGCCAGGCCTGTAACTCTCTGCCGTCGTATTAAATCATTTTTCGTATAATAATTAAAAAAAAAAATTTCTTCACATCAATATGCGGGCCGCAAGTAGAAGTGACGTGGGCCGCAAATGGCCCGCGGGCCGCGAGTTTGAGACCCCTGGTGTAGATGGTCAGCTGTGGTAAAATAATATATATTTGTGCATCCTTTTATTACCTCACTCAATTTTAGATATTGTAGTGGGTAAAGAATGACTTACGTATGGCATGTGTGTATCAGCATTACGTAACATGGGGTAATAGTCGACAATCTTCTGTGACATTGCTCTCATTTCGAGTTTGGAGGGGTATCTTACTTCTTTCCCCATGGGACTAGCACGGAGGATTGCAACCATGCTGGTGACTGTGTTCCTTACAAGTCTGCAACAGAGCTCCTTCGATATCTTACAGTCCTTTTCCTTTCCACTGTGGAGCAATGCAAAGTACTGCCTGCACACCATGTCCAACTCTGAATCTGTATACACCACATACTCTGGTGGGTCTGGCATTTTCATTTTTTTGTCAGCAGTGTAGGAAATGGGAGTGGAATTTTGAGGCTGACATTGCGACACATCAAAGCCTAAGGGGTTACTCTCGCTTCGATGGCAAGTGTTGGCATCTTGGTCAGTACTCTTAAACTACAAACCGGATTCCAAAAAAGTTGGGACACTAAACAAATTGTGAATAAAAACTGAATGCAATGATGTGGAGATGGCAAATGTCAATATTCCATTCAGAATAGAACGTAGGTGACAGATCAAAAGTTTAATCCGAGAAAATGTATCATTTTAAAGGAAAAATATGTTGATTCAAAATTTCACTGTGTCAACAAATCCCAAAAAAGTTGGGACAAGTAGCAATAAGAGGCTGGAAAAAGTAAATTTGAGCATAACGAAGAGCTGGAAGACCAATTAACACTAATTAGGTTAACTGGCAACATGATTGGGTATAAAAAGAGCTTCTCAGAGTGGCAGTGTCTCTCAGAAGCCAAGATGGGTAGAGGATCACCAATTCCCACAATGTTGCGCAGAAAGATAGTGGAGCAATATCAGAAAGGTGTTACCCAGTGAAAAATTGCAAAGACTTTGCAGTTATCATCATCAACTGTGCATAACATCATCCGAAGATTCCGAGAATCTGGAACAATCTCTGTGCGTAAGGGTCAAGGGCGTAAACCCATACTGGACGCCCGTGATCTCCGGGCCCTTAAACGACACTGCACCACAAATAGGAATGCTACTGTAAAGGGAATCACAGAATGGGCTCAGGAATACTTCCAGAAACCATTGTCAGTGAACACAATCCACCGTGCCATCCGCCGTTGCCAGCTGAAACTCTACAGTGCAAAGAAGAAGCCATTTCTAAGCATGATCCACAAGCTCAGGCGTTTTCACTGGGCCAGGGATCATGTAAAATGGAGTGTGGCAAAATGGAAGACTGTTCTGTGGTCAGACGAGTCACGATTCGAAGTTCTTTTTGGAAATGTGGGACGCCATGTCATCCGGACCAAAGAGGACAAGGACAACCCAAGTTGTTATCAACGCTCAGTTCAGAAGCCTGCGTCTCTGATGGTATGGGGTTGCATGAGTGCGTGTGGCATGGGCAGCTTGCATTTCTGGAAAGGCACCATCAATGCAGAAAAATATATTCAAGTTCTAGAACAACATATGCTCCCATCCAGACGTCATCTCTTTCAGGGAAGACCCTGCATTTTTCAACAAGATAATGCCAGACCACATTCTGCATCAATCACAACATCATGGCTGCGTAGGAGAAGGATCCGGGTACTGAAATGGCCAGTCTGCAGTCCAGATCTTTCACCTATAGAGAACATTTGGCGCATCATAAAGAGGAAGGTGCGACAAAGAAGGCCCAAGACAATTGAACAGTTAGAGGCCTGTATTAGACACGAATGGGAGAGCATTCCTATTGCTAAACTTGAGAAACTGGTCTCCTCGGTCCCCAGACGTCTGTTGAGTGTTGTAAGAAGAAGGGGAGATGCCACACAGTGGTGAAAATGGCCTTGTCCCAACTTTTTTGGGATTTATTGACATCATGACATTTTGAATCACCATATTTTTCCCTTCAGATGATAAATTTTCTCAGTTTCAACTTTTGTTCCGTGATTTATGTTCTATTCTGAATAAAATGTTGACATTTGCCATCTCCACATCATTGCATTCAGTTTTTATTCACAATTTGTTTAGTGTCCCAACTTTTTTGGAATCCGGTTTGTATAACAGTTGTGGGATATAAACAAAAATACACAATTAGGCAAATTAATGCTAGACAATATGGACAGTAATCATCTTCTTAGTGGTATAATGTGTATTTACCTTTTGGCTGATAAAATCCCAAATCTTCTTTCTCCGGAAGAAATTTTCATGGCCTGGAAAAGGATCCTTTAGGTCAGTGGTTCCCAAACTTTTTTTGCTAGGCCCCCCTTTGTTTTACAAGAAAAATGTTCGCCCCCCCCCCTCGCGTGCGCACGCACGCTCAAACACATCTTCCAACCACACACACCCATATTTTGCTCCATTGCGGTTTATTTCACACCTCAAACATTTAGTAAACAATTAAGCAAATACAAGTAATCTGCAATAAATTACAGGTAGTAAGAAAATAAACTACTAACTACGCTACGTCCACACCTACACGGGTATTTTTGAAAACCCAGCTGTCACGTCTGTGTTGGCAGACCGTGGGGAGGTGGGGAAACAGGACCCAAGCGCCGGACTCTTCAGTGCAAACAGTGTTTATTTACAAGGTGGTGAAGTAAACAACAATACATCCCCTAGTGTCCCTGACTCCCGTGTTGTGTCTTCTTCCCAAAAAGTCCCAGTGTAGTGCTCTCTGCTCCAGTGTCCCTGCACTCCCCGTGCTCACTGCTCCTTCTCGTCCCACATTCCTCCTGAGGGAAAACAATAGAGGCAGTCGTTATACACTTTATCCAAGCAGGCATACACTCACTCTCTCAGACTATGATTGAAGACTGACGTGAAGTCAAACGCAATAATCCAGCGTCGGTGGAAGCTCCATCGCTCATCTAAATAGCTCCCCCGACGAGCCCAGATGAGGAGCAGGTGTGCGGCAAGGACTTCGGGTGTGGCCCTCAAGTCAGGCCACGCCCCCAGGGCTGAAGGTGCCTGTAACTTGGCCACAGAAGAAAGGCGACACACACACACACATACCTGCCTACAAACAGATGCGCACAGGGGCAGTGCAGAGAACACACCAAATAATGACAATAATAATAATAATAATGATAATACTAATAACAATAATAGTCATAGTCCCTACTGCCCACGGACCCCGAGTCCCCAGAGCCGGATACGTGACAGCAGCTGTTTCGTCCACACGTAAACGGCGTTTCGAATCACCGAAAACGGAGATTTTTTAAAACTCCTTTTTTGCATTTACGTGTGGACGAGGAATACAGAGTTCGTCACGCAACGTCAAAGGTATGTGCCTTTTTTCACGTCATGCTGTGCGCCACGTTATTGTTTACATGAGATGAATTGCAGAATGGCAGATAGAGACAAAATACTGTTAATCTGACTGTCTGCAGGTTTTACACGCTTACATATACACGCGCAGTTACTGTCCCTCTATTTAGAAAGGCAGAGGCGTCACGTTTAATTATTTTACATGTAGTTGTTTTTTTTTCCTGTGTAACAATATTCAACATTGCTATCAATACATTTTTCAATCCCTCTGCAAAATGGGTTCAAAAACATAAACAACTGTTGGATGCTGTTTGTCCGTGATTTGAACCGGGGGAACAAATCGTGGCAGGATCAGCCTGATGTTATTTGTATCCCACTGTAACTTTACTGTATAAAGAGCTAACATCTCCAAAATGTCAGGAGTAGTTAGTCATTACAAGAAGTGTTTGTGAACTAAAAATCAAGAATGTGGGATACTGTTTGTCCGTGATTTGAAGAACCCAGTGCGTGCTCCCGACGAAGGGAAAACCAATTCTGCAGGGGAGACCTACCTTGGCACTTGTGCAGGTGAAACCAAAGGGAAGATATGCTTCACCATATTTTCTAGTCTTTGGCTTAGAATGAAGTTGGTTTGGAAACATATTCAGCGATGCTTCATCTCCTGCTTTGCGTTTGTGGAGGCGCCCCGTGCTAGCAGTGTCCAGGCATTGTTTTTTTGTTTTGTTTTTTCCTTTTCATGCCGCGCCCCCCCTGCAATGGCTCTGCCCCCCCCCCCTCCCCAGGGGGCAGGCCCCACACTTTGGGAAGGTCTGATTTAGGTCATCCCGGGTAAAGCTTCTCAAAGTTTCCTCGTCAATATTCGCAGCTGTAAAAGAGAAAAACAACTTTAAAAGTGATATTTATTTCTCTTTTCCTGGGCGTGGCTTACTAGATATTGAGGTCATTTTTTGTCAATAAATGTATTTTAGCAATAAGTAATAATAACAGGATAAAATGTCAAACTTAAAACAGTTTATGTGTTAACTAGAATAGAATACAATAGAATAATCCTTTAATGTGAATTTTATCAAATATTTGGGAATGCAATAAAACTATTTTTGGCTGTCTTCAAGAATGCTGTTCCAAGTCTATTTGGAATAGCTCAAGGCTATGATGTGGATAAAGTAGAGTACAATCCAATCCTCTAGGTTTCAGAAACGATGCTAACAAATGCTAAGGCTGCTTAGCTAACGTACCAAAATAACTGAAAAATAAGACTTACCCTGCAACACAGACAGTATGGCATCATCAAACTTGTCCATGCCATGACAGCAGTTCTCTGGTTCGGTTCCAAAGCCTCCACTCACAGTACCTGGAAATATCCTACAGCTTAAATAAGATCATTTAGCTAAGGTTAACACATTAGCTAGATTGCTAACTAGCAGCCCTCACAAAACACGACTTTATCTTAATAACACCGTAGTACTATAGTATTTTTCAAATCAACTTAATGTTACCAACCTTAAATTATTGTTCGCTTTGTTTAGATAAATAATTTTGATCTTCGTAACGGTCCTGATGGTTAACAAAGCAGGGGAAAAGATTTATAAAAAACATGCAAACAAAAGACAAAGACAAAAAAAGCAAAACAAAAAAAAGTCAGTCTATATAAGTGGGTTTTTTATTTTTTTTTATTTTCCACATATGAGGAACTGACTGTGCTCACTCAATCATAATAGGAAATTTGTTTCCCAGCTTTTAGCTATTAGAGAGAAAGCAGGTCCAGCTTTGCTTCCAGCCTGAACCATGGTGTAACATTACCTGACTCCCAGGTGTCTCTGGTTAGAATAAACCCACATACCAAAATTGGTATGGCCCCAATCTGGCCAACACAATGTGCTTACATATGGCCCACATACCGCAAAGAATGACGGCCCTTTGGTGGCCCAGATCTGGTTTGCCAGCAGAGGTGGCCTGCACAAGGCCAGGTGCAGACACACTGCTGGCCCAGAACAGTTTCAGCTCTGGCCCCAGATGTCAGCCTGATGTGTACCTTAATTAAGCCATGTAGTAACAACATGTGCCGGAACATAATAGTGCAAAAGTAACACAACAAAACTCTGTTCAGAGTGTAAATGGACTGATTCTTATGTATTGCTTTTCTACTCTTATGGCTTTCTTAAAGTGTTCTATACAACATGCCACAGTCACACACTTTCTCTAAACTGAGTGCTTCCTAACTACATTCATACATATTCACACTCTTGACATGACTCTTGACTGGAGGAGCGAGGGATCGAACCACTAACCTTCCAATCAGTTGGTAACCTGCTCTACCTCCTGAGCTACAGCCACCCACTGGCAAAGATGAGTAAACCGTCACTAGGTTTTGGATAAAGTGTACACTCTTAAACCTGTCAAACCTGCATTTGAAACGTTGGCTACCACAGCAGTATAGTGTTGCAACATGGAATTTGGGTCTTCTGACTAAAATAGGGAAATAGGAACATAAACAGTGCCATCATTGCCAGACCTGGCACACACCTGGTTGACATACACCCTGCCATGACAGGCAACAGGTCTGGCCCTGATCCAGCATCAGCAGCTGGGACTTGATGCCGGATCAGGGCCAGACCTGTTTTCTATGAGCCAGGGTCACATAAACCAAACCAGCCAGCAGTGCCGGCTTGATACCAGATCCGGCCCAGACCTGTCTGCTATGTGGGTTAAGGAGTATAAGGAGTATTCAGTTAATTTAAGGATGTCCAGTTAGTTTCTCAAGTTTCTGAAAACAGATGTTCAAAATATCATAAAGTTCCACAAAATTCATTTCAATATGTATTTGAAGTCATGATGCATGTTCAATCATACAGGTACATTAACCCAAAAGTCTGATTCTGTTCATCTGGACGTTTTCAGTGGGAGAAGCGTTTCGTCACTCATCCAAGTGACTTCTTCAGTCTCGGCTGACTGCAGGTTTCCAACCTTAAAAACAGTACAAGAACCAGTCCATTTACATTTACATAATTAAATCAAATCAAATCAAATCAATTTATTTATATAGCACTTTTCACAGGATAAAAACCACAAAGTGCTTCACAGTAATATAAAACAGAAATACATAAAATACATTAATAATCAAACATACATCACAAATCTAATTAAAAGCCAATCTAAATAAATGAGTCTTAAGCTGCTTTTTAAAAGAATAAATACAATCAAGGCAACGTAAAGATGGAGGGAGAGCATTCCACAACCTGGGGGCCACCGCTCTAAAAGATCTATCACCTCTAGTCTTAAAACGAGTTCATGGGACTACCAACAGCCTTTGATTAGATGATCTCAGGCTGCGAGAGGAAGTGTGGGATTCTAAAAGATCGGAAATGTAGGATGGGGCATCACAATTCAAAGCTTTAAAAGTCAGTACCAAGATTTTAAAATGAATTCTAAAATGAACTGGAAGCCAGTGTAATGAACGTAACACTGGTGTAATGTGCTCTCTTTTTCGTGTCTTAGTTAAAAGCCTTGCAGCAGCATTGTGGACTAACTGGAGACGGTCAAGATTCCTTTTGCTCAAACAAAGAAAAAGACTGTTACAATATTCTAAGCGAGAAGAAATAAAAGCATGAATAACCATTTCTAACTCAGATTTAGACAGCAAAGTTCGCAGTTTGGAGATGTTTCTTAGCTGAAAAAGGCAATTCCTAATCAACTGGCGAGAGTGTTGTTCTAGGAACATGGCAGAATCAAAGATCACACCAAGGTACTTGAGGCTCGGGTGAACAGATGAGCCAAGAGAACCAAGATGCTGTTTGATTAGAGATATCTAGTTGTCGGGGGCAATAATTAATGTTTCTGACTTCTCAGAGTTCAACTGTAAGTACAGTCAGGTCCATAAATATTGGGACATCGACACAATTCTAACGTTTTTGGCTCTATACACCACCACAATGGATTCCAAATGAAACGAACAAGACATGCTTTAACTGCAGACTGCCAGCTTTTATTTGAGGGTATTTACATCCAAATCAGGTGAACGGTGTAGGAATTACAACAGTTTGCAAATGTGCCTCCCACTTCTTGAGGGACCAAAAGTAATGGGACAGAATAAGACCCATAAATCAAACATTCATTTTTTAATACTTGGTTGCAAATCCTTTACAGTCAATCACAGCCTGAAGTCTGGAACACATAGACATCACCAGACGCCGGGTTTCATCCCTGGTGATGCTCTGCCAGGCCTCTACTGCAACAGTCTTCAGTTCCTGCTTGTTCTTGGGGCATTTTCCCTTCAGTTTTGTCTTCAGCAAGTGAAATGCATGCTCAAACGGATACAGGTCAGGTGATTGACTTGGCCATTACAAAACAGTCCACTTCTTTCCCTTCAAAAACTCTTTGGTTGCTTTTGCAGTATGCTTTGGGTCGTTGTCCACCTGCACTGTGAAGCGCCGTCCAATGAATTTTGAAGCATTTGTCTGAATATGAGCAGATAATATTGCCCGAAACACTTCAGAATTCATTGTGCTGCTTTTGTCAGCAGTCACATCATCAATAAATACAAGAGAACCAGTTCCACTGGCAGCCATACATGCCCACGCCATGACACTTCCACCACAATGCTTCACTGATGAGGTGGTATGCTTAGGATCATGAGCAGTTCCTTTCCTTCTCCATACTCTTCTCTTCCCATTACTCTGGTACAAGTTGATGTTGGTCTCATCTGTCCATAGGATGTTGTTCCAGAACTGCGACGGCTTTTTCAGATGTCGTTTGGCAAACTCTAATCTGGCCTGCCTGTTTTTGGGGCTCACCAAAGGTTTACATCTTGTGGTGAACCCTCTGTATTCACACTGGTGGAGTCTTCTCTTGATTGTTGACTCTGACGCACATACACCTGCCTCCTAGAGAGTGTTCTTGATCTGGCCAACTGTTGTGAAAGGTGTTTTCTTCACCAGGGAAAGGATTCTTTGGTCATCCACCACAGTTGTGTCCCGTGGTCTTCCTAGTCTTTTGGTGTTGCTGAGCTCACCAGTGCGTTCCTTCTTTTTGGGAATGTTCTAAACAGTTGTTTTGGCCACGCCTGATGTTTTTGCTATCTCTCCGATGGGTTTGTTTTGTTTTTTCAGCCTAATGATGGCTTGCTTCACTGGTAGTGACAGCTCTTTGGATCTCATCCTGGCAGTTGACAGCAACAGGTTCAAAAAGCAAACAGCACACTTGAAATGAACTCTGGACCTTTTATTTGTTCATTGTAATTGGGGTAATGAGGGAATAACACACACCTGGCCATGGAACAGCTGAGAAGCCAATTGTCCCATTACTTTTGGTCCCTTAAGAAGTGGGAGGCACATATACAAACTGTCATAATTCCTATACTGTTCACCTGATTTGGATGTAAATACCCTCAAATAAAAGCTGGCAGTCTGCAGTTAAAGCATGTCTTGTTCGTTTCATTTGGAATCCATTGTGGTTGTGTATAGAGCCAAAAATGTTAGAATTGTGTCGATGTCCCAATATTTATGGACCTGACTGTAGTTGTCACCAAGCCACTGTTCAATGGAAGCTAAACAATTAATTAAAGAGGACAGTTTATGGACTTCCATCGGCTTAAAAGAGCAATAGAGCTGAATATCATCAGCATAGAAGTGATAAGACACCTCAGGGAACTGCCTAATTATAAGTCCTAGAGGTAACATGTACAAAAGAAAAAGAATAGGACCCAGAACTGAACCCTGCGGTACCCCACATGTCAGATCCTTAGAATGTGACATAAACCGATTCGCAAAAACACTAAAAGATCTGTTGGAGAGGTACAACCGAAACCACTCCAGAGCCAGACCAGACACACCGACTATGTCCCGGAGCCTGTTAATCAGGATGGTATGGTCAATGGTGTCAAAGGCAGATGTCAAGTCCAACAAAACCATGACTGAGGATGGTTTTGTTACTGAAACCAGCACTACTGAGAAACAATGGGCTGTGAGGTCAGTTCATCGATCATTAATATGCAAATTCTCCTGACCATTGATCAACAAACACTGACTGTTCTGCAGCTCTTGTCCTTGTGTTCACAGGTGCTCTGAGTAAATTATTCGATTGGTTCAGTGGGAGGCGTTCCAATGCATGTGATGTGTGGGGTTTGTGTGTTTCCTGTGTGCTTATATTAACTACCATAAAGAAAAATTAAAAAGCTGCACAGATTAAAATAACAATGAGTTAGTTTAATAACCATGAGACCCTCAGGATGGAGGACATTCTCTGTTTCTATGCTCTGTTGTTGTCACAAGACTGCAAATTTCTCTCATGGACATTTATGTAATGTAATTCTGGCCTTATTATTTTACATTTATTTTAGGGGCAATTGGATAGTGGAGAGAATACAAGAAACCCTGATACACAGAGATGTAGTAACTGACCTCACAACAGATTTGAAACCGGCCCTCTGCAAGACAAACAGGTAAAAAGTGCTAGCAAGCTAAACTAGTCCCCCAGTTTGAAGTGTGTAACAGTTTATTTGAATTCAGTGTGGAATGATTATACAGCATAGATCTCTATGAACTTTAAAAAGTAAGAATTGAGTACATAAGTTTGAATTTATGTAAGTGCACAGCCTCAAACATCTACAAACAAACTGACTAAGGCTACGTTCACACTGCAGGCGAAAGTGCATCAAATCCGATTTTTTTGACCCTATGCGACCCATATCCGATCATGGTATGACAGCGTGAACGGCACAAATCCGATATTTTCAAATCCGATCTAGGTCACTTTCGTATGTGGTACTGAATCCGATACATAGCCGATGTTTTAGAAAGCGACTGCTGTTTGAACGGTCATGTCGCATTAAATCCGTCTTTTACGTCACTGACACGAGACAGACACCAATTATCAGCGCCGGAGAAGACGTCGCGAACGCTTCCTGGCCATCCAGTGTAGATGTTAGTGAAGCTGTTGGGAAGACAACGTGAACATTTTATTTGTACTGTATAATCTGCAGATTCTGACAGAAATCTGCAACTATCCTTTGAAGCACCGCTCCTCTAAAACAGCAATAAGGATTATTATTAGGTTATTTACATTATTATGTAAATAACAAAATAACTTAAAGCAAAAATTGGGAAACGTAAAGTCCGAAGTCTTTATATTAAGGGCCATCAGTCAAACAATATTGTTTGCTCTGGGTCTAAACAGAGCGCGTTGTGTGTGACGTCTTCTTTTGCGCATGCGGGCCGCTTTGAGCGTTCACACTAGAGAGCGTTTGCTGTCGCATTTTATTTGTAGTGTGAACAAGCAGACCAAAAAATTGGATTTGATCAAAAAATCGGAATTGAGCATTAAGACCTGCAGTGTGAACGTAGCCTAAGACTTGGTTAAATGTCCATTAGCATTTTACATCGTGACCAGATGCTTTTTAAAAGTTTCTGTCTTCATCTCTATTTTGTCATTGTTTCATATTATTGTTCACATTGTTGTCATATTAATGGAATTTTAATATTTTATGACAGTTCTGTTAGCTTACTCCAATTTTTATAGACTCAGCAGCTGTAAGAGCAGCCCTGTCATGGTTAGGCAGGTACCAGTTGGCACACACACACAGTCTAAAATCACTCAATGACTTTCTACAACTTTTTTCTTTTCGTTTCTCTCTTTTTTTTCTGTTTGTAATAAATGAGTCTAAGTATCAGGACCTCAGCCTCGCTCTCAGTAAAAAAAAAATTTTAAGTATAGTATCCCAGCACCTGCCACAGTGACAGACGTCACTCAGTTAACATTATAGCAGTAATCATTCAGCCCTCTTCTCAGCCAAGTGCCATATAGTGCCCACCATAGTAGTTCTAGTTCATAGCATGTATTCCTGCCCTCTCCTTTGTACATGATATTTCCAGTCACTAGTCTTCTTGTGTAGTTATTCCCACAGTGTCATTATTTTCACTGATTGCACTGAGTCACTATATTAAGTCACCTGTATATAGACATTCGTGTGTATTAACGTTTCTTCACTCACTCTAATATATTCTTGCCACGTACATCTTGTGTGTCTGTGTTGAATCAGTTTTGGGTCCATCTGCTCCAAATAGCTCACACCATGACAGAAACATCAAAACAAAAATATATTTTATGATCTAATAAAACCAGACAGAAATAAAACAGGCTGCTGTCAATATTTCATTGTTTCTGCTACAACGCTTTCAAAATGTCATCTTCTTTATGTTTTATGGCATCATTAACATCTTTACTTTCATGACCCTGGCCTCACTGTGGCACAGGCACTCAGTTTTCGGGCTTCACCACTAGGTGGGGCTCTTTTCTATAATTTTGGGGTAACGTGTTGCTTGAACCCAGTTCACAGTAATACTGGTAAAACCAGAAAATTAATAATTAAAACGACAACAATGAAGATGTGAAAGGGAGGCCTGATTTACACCAATCTAAAGGGCAGTACAATAGTCAGGTTGTGATTAAAACAATTAAAAAAAGTAAAATATAAGAAGGGTTTAACCTTTAAAAAAGCCTCATTTGATACAAACCTCAAACCTTTAAAACAAAAATAATCACTTTGTCCAGTGTTACGTCATGATAATTCTTTTTACACTGGGCTTAACAGAAGGATGTGATTGGCCACAGGTCCAATTTTGGAGCATTGTGGGAACAACTGAGTCTAAGTATCAGGACCTCAGCCTCGCTCTCATTAAAAAAGATTTTTAAGGCAGTCCAGGTTTTAACCTCCTAAGACCCGAACTCTTCCACAGCATGCATTTTTAATTTCTCTTTGATATTTGGGCATATTGGGGCCCAATGAATGTAAAAACAAAGAATTACCAGATTTTTTTTTTCCTTATTTTTGTTTTTAAGAAAAATGAGAGCCACATATGAGGATATTCATTTAAAATGTTGATAGAACAGTAGCAGTATAATGTCCTCGTAAGTGGATATCAAGCCCTTGTTGAGAAAAATTGACTATTTTGGTCTAAATAACCCAAAATGTGATGTCCACATATGTGGACGCCAGGTCCTAGGAGGTTAATGTTGTTTAAACATTCTGATAAAACTTTTAGTGAGCTGACATTTCATTTGGAAGACGTGGACTGAGATGCCTCATCCTGTCAGAGGATCCTACAGGAAGTAAAGATAAAGAGAAAATAACTTGACTTTAAATGTATGAGTTTACTCCAGGCTCACATACTCCTAACTCACTGACTTTGACTATACATCCACTCTTACCCGTTTCTTTTTGCTTTCTCTCCTTTCGCTGTCTTCGTCAAGCTCTCACTCCTCCTAACACCCTCCACCCTCCTCGGTCTTTGTGCTGTCATCAGAAGGTAAACCTAGCAGCGAAACAGAATTCATAACCCATTAAAGGCCGATTTAATGTGACTTCATGCCAATGTTTGAACTGAATGTGGGCTGCTGCTGGTTGACAGGTAACATCTGTCTGACTCTGGAGCTCTGCTGTGCACAGCTACTCCTATTGCAGCATAACTAAGGGAGGATTCAGGGTCACCTGGTCCAGCCCTAACTATATACTTTAGCAAAAAAGAAAGTTTGAAGCCTAATCTTAAAAGTAGAGATAGTGTCTGTCTCCTGAATCCAAACTGGAAGCTGGTTCCACAGAAGAGGGGCCTGAAAACTGAAGGCTCTGTCATGGTTGGCTGTGTGGGAGGCAGGCAGAAGTGGTGGACCCAAAATGCAGGACTCTTGGAGACGGAATTTAAACTGAAAATACAGCTTTATTACTGGACAAACTCTTCATAAAATAAAACTCACAAAAACAAGACTCTAAACAGAGGTGCTGGAGGACTGGACATAACAAACACACAGCAAGTTGAGGTTACGACACGACAGAGAGCACAGAAAAACTCAGGGCTTATATTCACAGTGGAGTAATCAGGGAATGAGAAACAGGAGGGAGACACAGCTGGGAGAAGTTAGACTAACGAGAAAGGGGAGAAGTAAAACTGAACACACTGACATCAGACTGTGACTATCAAAATAAAACAGGAAACAAGAAACCATCACACAAGGACGCAGACTCGACACAGAGAGGCAGACAGAACATAACACATGGAACTCAAACTATGCAAAACATGAGACACAAAACTCTAAACCAGAATCACTGAAAACAGATTATTGATAATAATAATAACAATAATAATCAACAAAGCACCAGGGAAACAAAATGATGGATGAACTGAAGGCTTTTCATTGAGTTTTTAGGACATCCTGATAAAAATGATTTATATTGGTCAGTATCAAAGAGCAATCCAAGATAATGAAACTGACTCATGATTGGTTAAAAACTGTCAGCAAAGATGTGGCAACCTGACAGGGAAAATATCGTTTTGAAACCTTTTGGGGAAATTACTGTTTCAAAACCTTTCTTTGTACCAGTGTTAGGACATTGTGTCTTTCATCAACATCTCCTGCATGGGCTGGGAGATGATAGCCTATAAGTCTGTATCCAGACTGTACCAGCCCATCACAGGGTGCAGACATGTAGTGCAGCCGTTACATAGCATGTATGTGCATGTGTGTGTTAGATATTAAAGCTCAGTTTCACCCATCAGCTGTGAAGGTTTTGGGTGGATGAGTCCATTTTGCTCAGACTGCATTTCTTCAGCTCAGCATATAAAGCTGTGCACCTCAGTGTTTACTTGCTTTTTATGATCTGACATAACAGGTTTACACTTTTCTTCTCAAGTGCAAAATGTAAATTATTTTCATTTCAGTTTTGTATTATGAATATTTTAAATATGCAGAATTCGACTGAAGACGTTATATTTTACAGAGCTGATACGGAAAAGCCTTTGTGGGATTTCATCTTCCATGTGTAAATATGGAAACTGAATGTGATTCTTAATTAAAGGACTGCCAGTGCACACTTGAATTACAAATTAAATGATTCGCTTTTGAAAAACACTGAAAGAAAATGAAAATGTTCAAAAAATGAAAGTGTTATGCTGATCAAGGGTCATTGTGGCTCAAATCACCAACTTTAAACCATAAACATTTTCAGTTCAAAGTTGGGAAACATGGCGTGATTTCTGTGAAACTTTAGCTTCATATATCAATAATCAAAATCTGAGAATCGGTGTGATGGTCCAGGGTTGTTAGAGCCAGCGTTTCATTTTGGTATCATCTTTTGTTTTGTGTTAACTCTTATTTTGTATTAGTTGTTAGGGTTTGGTTGTTGTGTTTTATTATTCCTACCTGTGTCTCTCCTGTGCTCTGTTCGTGTCCCTGAGTTTGTGTTGTTAAACTGTCTGTGAGTTTCCTGTTTTACTTTGAAGGTTTGTGTCTCGTTGTGTGTAATTAGGTTCAGCTGTGTTACCCTCTGGTGTGTCATTCCCTCGTTACCTTGTGTGTATTAATGGTGTGTGCCTGCCTGTGTTCCTTGTCGGTTCATCTGTATTATTTGGTCATTTCTGCATGTCTCTGCTCTCCATTATGTTTCCCCTGCATGTGATTCTGTGAGTTATGGTTTCAGGTTTTGTTTGTTAGTTTTCCCCAGTTCAGGTGTACGTTTAGTTTTGCCCTTGCTTTTGTTATTTATCGTTCACTGTAAATAAACTCACTTGCATCACCGCTGCTGTCTGCAACTTGGGTCCTCCTTCACTTCCCCACACGACTGCTGCCCCAGCCGTGATAATCGGAGGCAATGTTTGAACTTGAATGTCTCAAAAACTATTAACAATAAAAACCTGAAATTTACACTGCCCTGTCAGCCACCACGAGATGAGATTCTGAGGCTACCACTCTCTTGGCTTTGCCTAGAAATGCTGTGCATGAAATTTATGCTTTGTGGTGCCATGTTTCTGGGACACCCACTTCCCAGTCTGCCATGTCCTGTTATCTAGAACCTGGCCTTCAGTTTGGAGGTGGCACTAAGGCTCACTCCAAATAATGCTGCACCTTGGTTTTTATAGAACACCAGTGTGACATTAGTGAAACGTGGCATGCTTAAAGCGGACACAAACTGTAGCAGGATGCATACCACAGGCTCAAAGCCAGAGCCGGTAGCAGAATAAGCTGTCTGGCATTGGCAGAGAAGATTTGACAAGTTTTTCATGGGCACAACCCAAATATTCTGCTGCTCAACCCACAAATGAACTTTCCTTACAAATGTGGCCCCATTTAAGGGGAAATAAACAGGCTCTGCAATGTTTTAATAGTTATTGCCCTGAACCATTGCTATAACAAAAACATTTATATATTCAGGTTATCTGTGTCAAATATTAATATTTGTTTGATGATGTGTACGTTTCAGTACATCGCTGCAGCTACTGCTCACATTAACATGTTTCTTTCTTTTTAGCTGTTTCTGAGCTTAAGAAACCAGTGAAGCAAACAGGACAGCAACTGTCTCAAGTTAGGAAAAAAAACAGCAAGTGGGAACAAATTGGGAAAGACTGTCAACGATATAGTTTTGCAACCTTTGGTGAAACCATGTCAAAAACTGTCCGTTGTAAATGTTAGGACATTTTGTCTTTTGTCATCATTTACTTCTACAAAGGCTCTTTTATTTTTTTTAAGCTGACTTCTTTTGTTCTAAATTCTAACACAGCTTGTTTTTGTGGAACACCTACATGTCTGCACACAGTGACATCATGAGCTCTATTCATTCTCCGTTACATAGCATGTATGTGCATGTGAGTGTTAGATATTAATCATAGACTTCACCGCAGGTTATGAAAGGTTTGAGTGGTTTTGTCCATTTCATTCCTTCATTTTCACCCTTCAGCTGATGGTATAAATCTTTGCACCACAGTGGATTCAACAAAGAGAGATCAGAAGGACGATTTTTATATTTGCACAAAACTCATCAAACAGTTTCACAGACCAAAAACGCGAGAGAATAGCAGAATAACTGTTTACGACATTGTAATAACTGTTACAATGTCGCTCTTGTAATGATCTGTTATTGCATGTGATTCACATGTTCTGTTTTATACCTGCTATTTTTTATGTATTGTATAATTTAACTAATGCTGCACTCTTGGAAGATTTTAATCTGGATAAATATTATGATTTTGCTGTATGATGATCTTAAACTGAAAATGAGGTGGTCAATTTATCGTTTGAGATGTTTTCCTGTTTTTTGTTTTAGTTATTGAAATACTTTTGTTTGGAACCAAACAGAATCAAAATAATTTCATATGTGTGTGTTACATTTTGATGAGATTTCACTGCAGGTTTTGATGGGTTTGGGTGGGTGTGTCAGACCACGCCCCCTCAGCTCAGCACATAAAGCTGAGCATCACAGTGGGATTCACTGCATTCAACGTCTGATCTTCCACAGCAGGAAAAATGTTCTGCCTGAGGAATTTCACTGCTGTCATCTCATGTGTGCTCCTCTTCATCATCCAGCCTGGTGAGCGATGTTTCTCCTTCATGTAAACAAGCAGAGAGTCACATCACTGATATCGTTCAGTGTCACAGAGCAGTCTGTGCAGTTTGTTTGTTTCACTCATCTGTTCTTCACTTCATCATCTGCTGATTTATGTGACTGGATATTTTTTTGGTTTAGGTCGTGGATCTGAGATTATTCAAGGGAAAGAAGTCAGGCCGCACTCGATGCCTTTCATGGCTTATGTGACAAGTCCAAACTCTTTCTGTGGAGGAACATTAATCCATCCACAGTGGGTCCTGACAGCTGCCCACTGCAGTCGGTAGGAATCTGAAGAGTGTCTGAGTATCTCCTTGAAAATGTTTTGCTTGCAGTCAGATTATGTTTCCTGTTTTTAAGGAAAAGCTCAAAAAAAGTGGAAGACACAAGTACACAGCTTACTTCAATGAAACAAGAGGTGGATCACATTCCCCCCAAAAATGTAGAAGATAAAATGTTTTTAATGACATTCCCAAACATGAAGAAAAGGTGTATTTTTTTTAGCTTTAAGTAAATCTGAAGTATTTTGATATTTTGTTTTACACCTGCTTCAAAACTGGAACAAGAAAGTAGGAAAATGTGTCAGTTTAATGTATCCAGAACCTTTTAAAGGTCAAATAATATTAATTACTATAATTATACATTTTAGGCTGTCTAAATGTATGTGAGAGGATTAATATACAATATTTATACTTGAAATAAATTTTATTGAATTCTTATTTATATATTTCCCTCTAATAGGCATCTTGTTGTCAAGGTGACAGCTGTGTGGCAGGCAGGAAGTAGGACCCAAACACAGGACTCATACACGGAGACGAATTAAAGCGGCAGCTTTATTGCTGGGAACAAACTCCACACTAATACAAAAATAAACCACAGACAAGAAACTAGAAACAAGAAACTGAGAAAACACAGCAGAGACGCCACATGAAGGTTAACAACACAACAACAAACAGGGGAGACTGAGAACTAAAATACACAGGCAGGATAATGAGAGGATGGGAAACAGGTGGAAACACAGCTGGGACTAATCCGACATGAGACGAGGGGAGAGCAAAACTAGACACACTGCACACAGGACGGGGACTATCAAAATAAAACAGGAAGCATGACATTCATGTAGACGCAAATTAGACACTGAGACGTGGAAACATGAAGCACAGAGACAAAAATAACTAAATGTGGAACACAGAGAGAGAACCAAGACAAGCAAACAACACACAGAGACAAATAAGGAGAAGAATAGAGAACAACATGACACCAGGAACACAGAGGAGGCACAGACACAGAACAAATAACCTGGAGATTAGAAACTATAAATACAATACAAACAGAAAACAAAAACCTTTTAAACGTGTAAACTTTTTGTTTCTGTGTTTATTATAGTATGAATACGGTGACTGTTGGAGCACACTCCATCAAGAAAAAGGAGAAAATATCAAAGCAAATCCGAAAGGTTGTAAAACGCGTTCCTCATCCCAAGTTTGTCAGTGCTGCTCGGGGCAACGACCTCATGTTGCTCAAGGTAAGGAGATGATAGAAAAACAAGTGAAGCAAAAATACAACAATGTGAATGAGTTCATTTTCATGTCATATAATGTATTTTGTTCTAAGTTTACACATATTTCAATAGATTACTGTGCATAGTTTCCATTTTCTTAGCAAAAATAAATGATTGCTGGTGCAAGACTTTAGTGGTGCATATACCCTTACTTTAAGTATCTAAGTCTGTATATTACCTATGTATAGATAACATATAGATGTTCATTATCAATATGTGATTTTGCTTTTTCACTTTTTTTCAGCTTAACAAACGAGTGAGGAGAACCAGGGCAGTGAAATGGCTCAGGTTTGGAAGAACTGTGAGAGACCCGGCAGCTGGCAGCAAGTGTGTGGTGGCTGGATGGGGAGTAACCGAAAACAACCGAACATCAGACGTCCTCAAGGCTGTTACTGTGACTGTGGTCAGCAGAAAGAAATGCAACTCTCGCAGCTATTACAACCGCAACCCTGTTATCACCACAGGCATGATATGTGCTGGTTCAAATGGTAGAAAAAGGGCTGATACCTGTCAAGTACGTATGAAGAATACGCTGCCAGTCAAAGATTTGGACACACCTTCTCATTTAATGGTTTTTCTTTATTAATACTACTGTCAAGATATATAGCAAAGGCAAAAATTGGTAAATAACTTTAAATATGTTTTATATTTTAGATTCCACCCTTTGCTTTGTTGACCGCGCTGCCTTCGGCCTTCTGTCAGTGAGCTTCATGATGTAGTCAGCTAAAATGGTTTCACCTCACAGGTGTGCCTGTCAGGGTTCATTTGTGGGATTTCTTGCTTTCTTAATGGGACCATCAGGTGTGTAGTGCAGAGGTCAGGTTGGTACACAGCTGACAGCCGTGTCTGAGAACTGTTAGAATCCATATTATGGCAACAACCAATCAGCTAAGTAAAGAGAAACAACAGCCCATCATTACTTTAAGAACTGAAGGTCAGTCAGTCCAGAAAACTGCTAAAACTTTGAATGTGTCTCCAAGTGCAGTCGCAGAAACCATCAAGCTCTACGATGAAACTGTCTCACATGAGGACGCCTCAGGAAAGGAAGACCAAGAGTCCCCTCTGCTGCTGAGGATAAATTCATCTGAGTCACCAGCCTCAGAAATCACAAGTTAACAGCAGCTCAGATCAGAGCCCTGATAAATGCCACACAGAGCTCCAGTAGCAGACACATCTCTACATGTTCAGAGGAGACTGTATGAATCAGGCCTTTATGGTCAAATAGCTGCTAAGAAACCACAACTAAGGAAAAGCAACAAGCAGAAGAGATTTGTTTGGACCGAGAAACACAAGGAGACCATCTGTGCTTTGGTCTGATGAGTCCAAATTTGAGATCTTTGGTTCCAACCGCCGTGTCTTTGTGCGACGTAAAAAAGATGTAGGAATCGTCTCTACATACATGGTTCCCACTGTGAAGCATGGAGGTAGAGGTGTGATGGTGTGGGGGGCTTTGATGGTGAGACTGTTGGGCATTTAAAGTCACACTGAACCAGCATGGCTACAGCATCCTGCAACGACATGCTGTCCCATCATTTATTTTTCAACAGGACATTGACTCCAAACACACCTCCAGGCTGTGTGAGTGCTGTTTGACCACGAAGGAGAGTGATGGAGTGCTGCACCTGATGGTCTGGCCTCCAGTCACCTGACCTAAACCCTAAGACTGTTAGAAAACCATTTCAGGTGACGACCTCATGAAGCTCATCGAGAGAATGCCAAACGTGTGCAAAGCAGTAATCAAAGTAAAGAGTGGCTGTTTTAAAGAATCTAAAATATAAAATGTGTTTAGAGTTACTTCACACTTTTTTGTTTACTACATATTTCATGTGTTCAATCTATAGTTTTGCCTTCAGCAAGAATCTACAATGTAAATAGACACGAAAATAAAGACAAATCATTAAATGAGAATATGTGTCCAAAATTTTGATTGGCAGTGTTTTGTTTTGTTAAGTAAGTAAATGCCAATTCACCCAATATACCTTTTGGCTTTTTCACACCAGTATGTGAGTCAAACAAAGCCTATCGTGTGTTTGTTCTTGCTGCAGGGGGATTCAGGAGGGCCGCTGTTGTGTAAAGGAGCGCTGGTTGGAGTCACTTCTTTTGGACGGGGTTGTGGTATCATTAGAAAACCTGGAGTCTACTCGTTTGTCTCAAGGAAACAACTCAGCTGGATCAGAAAAACAATGAAATCAAATTAAATGTCCTGAATACCGAGGTCTTAGTCCAGATGAGCTAAGCAAGATGAGAATCTTTGATACTTTTGTGTTACATCTGCTTGTGCTGCCATTTTATCATTTCATTGTTTCTCTCATATTTTATGATGTATTAGTTTCCACTAGCTATGACAGCTTGCCTCTCATGGTTACGCCTTTCCACTGCAGGAACTTAAAGTGAGAACAATGTTGCAATATTGATAAGACAGTAACACTTCATAATATGACCTAAGTAAGTAATTTATTTATATAGCACTTTCACAGATAAAAATCACAGCGTGCTTCACAATAAAACCAGAAATAAAAGAATAATAATATGGAAGAATGTAAAAAGACCTGCGAATAAGGCATAAGTACTCTGTAATTATATGTAATTTGCAGGCAACAGGTCAGGTTTTTGCAAGAAACAATGAATTACAAATTACACCGTAAGACCCGCAACTAAGGTGCAAGTACTTTAAAATTACGTGCAATTCACAGGCAAAAAGGAGTAAGTGTAGCCTGTCTGGCCTGACACTGTTCTCTGCGATGTGGTGTGTGAATGATGAGAGGAGGCAACTCTCGCTTTGCCAGCTGAGGCACGTTTATTCTCCCAAAACTGTTCAAAATAAAAACAAATGACTGAGCTTTCCCATGCACACCTCTCCTCTGCAGGGCCTCTAGGCAACTGAGGAGGACAGCACGCAACTACAGGAAGTGACTATGTAAGAAGTCAAAGTTCACGCAAAGAAAATGAAAGCTCCCAAAATAAAAATACAGAATATATATATATATATATGTGTGTGTGTGTGTGTGTGTGTGTGTGTGTGTGTTTAAGAAGCTATTTTTGAACTCTGTTTAAGATCGGTGAGCTGGGCATCATCCCATCTGAGGTTGACAGGTGCCTGGAAAACTTCAAAATCCTCGACATCAACACAAGGGGATACATCAGCCAAGTTGCTGTTTCATTTCAGGGTGACACTTTTGTCCAACAGGTTGGTGACCTTCATGGGAAATCACCTATCAGCCCACAAAGGCGTGACGATACGGCCAATCATGATATTATGTAGCATGGACTTTGATTGAGGTAGCGTCAACAATCACTGTGCTCCCTGGTGACATAGAAACATTACTTGGCAGTTTGCCCCACCCTAGATGCTCTTGATTGCTAACGAGGGGACTGACTGCTCAAGCTTGACCTTGCAGATCTTGTCTGGGAGCTCTTCGCGTCTCCACTGAGGTGAGTTAGCCATGAGCTCAAGAAACCGCTCAGACTCTGGGGGACAACCGCCACCAGACACAAGGCGCCAATAGTCACTGGTTATTTTCAATTGGTGCATGAGAAACCTGATGACATTTGTGCCTATGATTATATCATCACGTTGACCTGGCACTACAAGGACGGGAACAATACAGGTCTCTCTCAGTTTCGTTTCGACCTCATACATGCATTTGGGCTTGGTAAGTGTGCCACCACAGCCTACTAGAGCTATTTCTTGAGTCAGGGGAGTGGGTTCTGGCAGTATATTCTCACTCAACATACTCTGTTCTGCTTGCTCACTGAGTGTGCACGCCATGGAACCAGAGTCAAGCATACCCTGCATGTGGTGTCTGTTATTAATGATGACAGGAGTGTAAAACACTCGGAACGAGCCAACTCTCTGTGTGTTTTGTACTACCACTTGAACAGCATTGTATAAAAATGTGCAGCTGCACCATTGTGTTAAACAGCATTTGGGTTTCTACATTCATGCCCACACATCTCCTCACCAAATGCGGTCCAGCAAGTTTAAAGGCTGGGTAATATGAGGTGGGGAGGCAGGGCCCCCTTGAATAGGCGAGCGATGAAGGCAGTTCCTTTTAATATGATTTGGCTCAAAACATGCTAGGCATAGGTGTTTCTGCCTACAATGTGCAAGGGTGGAAAGTTCTGAAGACTGGCATACTCTACAGCATCTGGGTTGGGTTTGACCTGTGGGAAGCTGCTTGTCTGTAACCTTGTCAAAAAGGCTGATTAGTAATTTCAGGCAACTGTCATTACAAGGGGCCTTGACTGTCTCATTTGTATTTCTCCTGGGTGCATTGATATTGCTAAACCAGCAACTGCAGAGGTCTGGATGTTAGCTTTAACTGGTGTGAGACATTTAGACCTGGGAAGCATATGTTCTTTTATCTCAAGTTGGTACTGATTCACATGCTCCTGAATCTCATTGGCTGCCCACTTATCTGGTGCTTTAAACTTGAAAACAGCAGCAAGGGTGGAATCAAAGCAGTCCTTCACGAGCATCATGGCTGCCTCCTGGCATGGATCTCTATGTGTCGTCGGAGCCTTTCAGGCTTCCCTCTGCTGCATCAACTTCCTTACTCAGTCTGACTCAAAATGCTACAGGTGTCTCTCCTGGTACTGGAACTGTGCTGTAGAAAGTGGCCATAGGCATACACGGATAGGTCATGTCAACGAAATGTTGCCTCAGTATGTCATTAATAACATCTGGATTCTTATGGCGTTATTTTTGTGCCACTATTCTGGCACACGTAAAAAAAATTTGCAGGTGCAAGTTTTGCATTTTGAGGAGAAATTTATTTTCGGATCGGATTACAGTAACGCGTAACGCGTTACTGTAATCCGATTACTTTTTTCAAGTAACGAGTAAAGTAAGGGATTACTATTGCAAAAACGGTAATTAGATTACTGTTACTTTCCCGTAGGAACGCTGCGTTACTGCGTTACTAAAACCGTGAGTTTTTTTGCGAGAATGTCTCATGACAGTGACGCAAGCGAGTGTGACGTTCGTGACAACAGCTGTCTGCAGCTCAACAATGGATAATATCGAGTGCGGGAGAGAGTATGAGCATGCAGCATTTAAAGCGTGGAAGTACTGACCTTACTTTAAGTTTGATTCCATAAAAAGTGACAAAAACATTAGCGTCCGTTGTACGTGGGAAGAAAACGTCTTTTTACAGTGAAAAAACCCCCCTAAACTTCCGAGCAAGCAGCGAGTGCGCAACGACGTAATGGGACATTCACAGAGAAACTCGCGGATTCTTCCACTGACCGCTGCAGCACACCCGCACCAGGGCAAACCTCCACCTACCCCAGTCCTGCTTTACAGGTGAAAATAGAGCAACAGGACCGCTGAGTCTTTGATTTTATTTATTTTCTGCTGTGTTTTACTTGCATCTATTTGAAAGAGTGAGTGTAAACACAAAAAATATATTTAATTTTATACGCTGGAATGTGCAGAAAATAGGTTTAAATGTTAAACAAATTTCTTCCAGTCAGAGAATGTTGCATATAATTTAATGTTTGCTTGATGCATAAAGTTAAAAGATTAAAACTAATAAAACAAGTTTTAAAAAGAGACGTTTCCATTTGATTACATTTTGTATGATGGATTATGCAGAAAAAGTAGAATTGGGCTGAAAGATCTATCGCTTTATTACCTATTCAGGTTGTAAATCGTGTTTTTAAAAAGTAACTAAGTAATTAAGTAACTAAGTAATTAATTACTTTTGAAAATAAGTAATCAGTAAAGTAACGGGATTACTTTTTTGGGGAAGTAATTACTGATTACTTTTTTCAAGTAACTTGACCAACACTGGTCCTGACAGCATCCCAGGGATCCTCATCAAGCTGTTCAACCTCTCCCTGACTCATGCCATGGTTCCCACCTCTCTGAAGGCCTCCACCATCATTCCCATCTCCAAAAAGACTGGCATAGACTCGGCCCCCACTTCTCCTCTCCACTGTCACTCAGGACCAGATCCCCACAGGGCTGCATTCTCAGACCTCTAGTTTGTGCCCTGTACACGTATGACTGTACACCAACTCGCCAACAAACATCATCATCAAGTATGTAGATGACACAACTGTGGTTGGGCTCATCTAGGTTGGGCTTCACTGTTTTCTCTATTATGAGGCTAGTGAACATATCTTTTGACAAAGGTAAATTTGTGAGCATATTTTCGTCTTTCCAAATATTTGTGCTTGGAAGCCCCAAAACAAAAATATATTCTACTCTTCTTTCTTGTTTTTCTACAATCTGATAAAGACAGAAATAAAACAGGCATCTGTCGCTGTATCTTTCTTTCATTGTTTGCTCTACAACTCTTTCAACATGTCATCTTTTTATAATACCTCCTAAATCCTTGACTTCTTTATGGTAACATATTTTTATAGCATTTGGAGTAAATAACCCTGGCCTCACTGTGGCACAGGCACTCAGTTTTCATACTACACCACCAGGTGGGGCTCTCTGGTAAATTCTGGGGGTACTGTGTTGTGACAAATTGTTGGTATTTTACATGTTGGAAATGAGAGTGGGTTGGAATGAATCTATAAATGTGTTTTTCATCTGAAATGAAAATAAACCTAACAAAGTATTATTTACATTAAATCTGTTCGCTTTCAGATCCTGAATCACTTTGGAAAACAACCTGTGGCCACAACATGAAGCTGTTTTATTGTTGAATTATCTGTAATCATTTCATGTGTTTCTGTTAGAATGTATGGCTGCAGTATCTCCTCTAAGCGTCTCTTATCGCCACGAGTGGGTTTATATTGGAGTCTATTGAGAACCTGGAGTGTTTAATAAGGACGTGGAAGGTTACCTATGTGACACCTAGAGGAGTGACAAATCATCAGTATGTTACGTGTTGGGGATGATAACACTCTGGTTGCTTCAAGCCAGCTCACAGTAATACTTGTAAAACTAGAACATTAATGATATTAAAAAGAACCAATACTGAAACAGATTTACACTGACCTAAAGAACGTTACAAAAGTTCAGTTGTGATTAAAAACATGAATAACTCTCTCAAAATTATTAAGATTTAAGAAGTGGTTAACCTCATTTTAAAACAAAAATAATCTTTTTGACCAGTTTTAAGTCATGACACATTTTTACACCAAGTTTAAATAAAAATAAAATTAATAAAATAATAAAATTAGTAGGTAATTAGCAAAACATATGATTGGCCACAGGTCTAATTTTGGAGCACTGTGGGAACAACTGAGTCTAAGTATCAGGACCTCAGCCTCACTCTCATTAAAAGAAATTAAGGCAGTCCGGGTTTTAATGTCATTTAAATATTCTGATAAAACTTTTGGTGAGCTGACATTTCATTTGGAAGACGTGGCCTGAGATGCCTCATCCTGTCAGAGGATCCTACAGGAAGTAAAGATAAAGAGAAAATAACTTGACTTTAAATGTATGAGTTTACTCCAGGCTCACATACTCCTAACACACTGTGCCTCCATGCATCGCATCTGAAGTGTTACTTCACTTGCTGACTTGTGTAACTTCACCACATGGTTTCAGGCCACAGCAGTCTGCAGAGTCCCGTGAGAAAATATTTTGCAGCCAACCTGTTCAAGCCATGCTTAGAGTGAATCCTGTTAAATGCTAATTTCATTCTTATGTTCTATTTAGAATTTGAAGTCATCAAGCGCATTGAGGCGACTGTTGTTGTGATTTGGCGCTTTATAAATAAAATTGAATTGAATTGAATCAATGAATGTGGGCAAAACTATATTGGCTTTATAATTTTGTTGGCTTTTTAAAAGCCTTACCCGTTTACCTGTTTCTTTTCCTCTCTCGCTCCCTTTGCTGACTTCATCGAGCTCTCACTCCTTCTAACACTCTCGGTCTTTGTGCTGTCACTAAATGGTAAACGTAGCAGTGAAACAGAATTTACAACCCAGTAAAAGCTTATGATTATAATAACATTATATAAATATTATTACTCAACACCTGAACGTGCTTCAACAACGTGGCCTGCGGCGAATCTTTCCTACCGGGACCAAATAACAAATGAGGAGGTCCTACGAAGAGCAGGCACCCGCCCGTTAGCCGATGTTGTTGCAGAAAGGCGTTTCCGCTTTGCGGGCCATATTTAACGCCTACCCCCTCATCGCCCAGCTAAGATTGCCATTACATGGCGTCCACGCACTGGCAAGCGAAAGCAAGGCCGACCAAAGTCCACATGGCGTCGAACATTCATGGACGATCTAAGAACTGTCGACATTGCCTGGGACGAAGCTGAAGCAGTCGCTGCTGACCGACATCGATGGAGATCACTAGCTGCCCGATGCGCCGCCCGGCGTAGGAGGAACTAAGTGTTAAGTAAGTATATAAATATTCTAACTGAATATGGGCTGCTGCTGGCCGTTGATAGGTAATATCTTTCTGACTTGCTCTGTCGTACAAGTCAGCATTTCTGCTGTTCCCAGCAGAAATGCTTGTTGCATCAGTGGAAGTTCCCAGCAGCCTAGGCCTATTCCAGCATAACTAAGGGAGGATTCAGGGTCACCTGATCCAGCCCTAACTATATGCTTTAGCAGAAAGGAAAGTTTGAAACCTAATCTTAAAAGTAGAGATAGTGTCTCTACTTATATAGCACTTTGGCGACAGTGGGAAGGAAAAACTCCCTTTTAACAGGAAGAAACCTCCGGCAGAACCAGGCTCAGGGAGGGGCGGGGCCATCTGCTGCGATTGGTTGGGGTGAGAGAAAGAAGACAGTATAAAGACATGCTGTGGAAGAGAAACAGAGATTCAAAGGTGATTGAAAAGAAAAAAAAGATTTAAGTGATTGTATGCACATATTTGACTCTGTGTGAATTAAAAAACATCCCAAATAAAGTCAACATTTTGCCCCCAGTAACTGTTTTTAAAGGTGTTAAAGAGTGCTGTATAATCAAAAAGAAAGACGAAAGAAATTAATAAATGATAAAAATTACAAAAGTCTTGTTCTTAGCCTTACATACAGTGGCTTGCAAAAGTATTCGGCCCCCTTGAACTTTTCCACATTTTGTCACATTACAGCCACAAACATGAATCAATGTTATTGGAATTCCACGTGAAAGACCAATACAAAGTGGTGTACACGTGAGAAGTGGAACGAAAATCATACATGATTCCAAACATTTTTTACAAATAAATAACTGAAAAGTGGGGTGTGCGTAATTATTCAGCCCCCTGAGTCAATACTTTGTAGAACCACCTTTTGCTGCAATTACAGCTGCCAGTCTTTTAGGGTATGTCTCTACCAACTTTGCACATCTAGCGACTGAAATTCTTGCCCATTCTTCTTTGCAAAACAGCTCCAGCTCAGTCAGATTAGATGGACAGCGTTTGTGAACAGCAGTTTTCAGATCTTGCCACAGATTCTCGATTGGATTTAGACACCAGACAGGTCAGGGATAAAGTTATTGAGAAATTTAAAGCAGACTTAGGCTACAAAAAGATTTCCCAAACCTTGAACATCCCACGGAGCACTGTTCAAGCCATCATTCAGAAATGGAAGGAGCATGGCACAACTGTAAACCTACCAAGACAAGGCCGTCCACCTAAACTCACAGGCCGAACAAGGAGAGCGCTGATCAGAAATGCAGCCAAGAGGCCCATGGTGACTCTGGACGAGCTGCAGAGATCTACAGCTCAGGTGGGGGAATCTGTCCATAGGACAACTATTAGTCGTGCACTGCACAAAGTTGGCCTTTATGGAAGAGTGGCAAGAAGAAAGCCATTGTTAACAGAAAACCATAAGAAGTCCCGTTTGTAGTTTGCCACAAGCCATGTGGGGGACACAGCAAACATGTGGAAGAAGGTGCTCTGGTCAGATGAGACCAAAATGGAACTTTTTGGCCAAAATGCAAAACGCTATGTGTGGCGGAAAACTAACACTGCACATCACTCTGAACACACCATCCCCACTGTCAAATATGGTGGTGACAGCATCATGCTCTGGGGGTGCTTCTCTTCAGCAGGGACAGGGAAGCTGGTCAGAGTTGATGGGAAGATGGATGGAGCCAAATACAGGGCAATCTTGGAAGAAAACCTCTTGGAGTCTGCAAAAGACTTGAGACTGGGGCGGAGGTTCACCTTCCAGCAGGACAACGACCCTAAACATAAAGCCAGGGCAACAATGGAATGGTTTAAAACAAAACATATCCATGTGTTAGAATGGCCCAGTCAAAGTCCACATCTAAATCCAATCGAGAATCTGTGGCAAGATCTGAAAACTGCTGTTCACAAACGCTGTCCATCTAATCTGACTGAGCTGGAGCTGTTTTGCAAAGAAGAATGGGCAAGGATTTCAGTCTGTAGATGTGCAAAGCTGGTAGAGACATACCCTAAAAGACTGACAGCTGTAATTGCAGCAAAAGGTGGTTCTACAAAGTATTGACTCAGGGGGCTGAATAATTACGCACACCCCACTTTGCAGTTATTTATTGGGATTATTTATTAAAAATGTTTGGAATCATGTATGATTTTCGTTCCACTTCTCACGTGTACACCACTTTGTATTGGTCTTTCACGTGGAATTCCAAGAAAATTGATTCATGTTTGTGGCTGTAATGTGACAAAATGTGGAAAAGTTCAAGGGGGCCGAATACTTTTGCAAGCCACTGTAATTTTTAAATAATCACTGGACATATTTCCCACATAATTAATGTCTTACTCTTTTTAGCCCAAGAAACCACTGAAGCAAACCAATATAATGAAACTGCCTGAAGTCGGGCAAGAAAACCTGCAGCTGGAGACAAATCTGTACATCTGTAACAGTATTGTTTTGCAACCTTTTGGTGAAACTAATGTGTCAACAACTATTCTTTGTCAATATTAGGACATGGTTCTTTTGTCATCAGTCACTTCCATAAATACACATTCATGTTTTTAAGCAGTCTTCTTTTATTCTAAATTATAGCTCAGCTTTTAGAAACGGTTTAACAAACAGGTGTGTGGAAGAACCAAACACAGCCACAGCAGCCTGGCACCTCCTCCTCATGCTGGTCACACACTGCTGTGGGGTGGCATCTCATTCTTCAATCAGCATTTCTCGCATGTCAGCCAAGTCATCCCTGTGTCGGTCTCTATGTCAAGAAGAGCACACCCACGTTGATCCAGTGTTAGACGGGTTGAGGTCAGGACCGCAGGCAGGCCATTCCATCCTCTCCCAAACTCTGGAGACAGCCTCTGATAAACCCGGCTCTGTGGGGGCGAGCGTTGTCAGAATGGAGGACAGAGGTCAGTCCAGATATGTGATTTCCAACAGTTGCAGG
Source organism: Pelmatolapia mariae (assembly GCF_036321145.2). Classification (NCBI taxonomy): domain Eukaryota; kingdom Metazoa; phylum Chordata; class Actinopteri; order Cichliformes; family Cichlidae; genus Pelmatolapia; species Pelmatolapia mariae. The sequence goes on along the minus strand of NC_086237.1, from coordinate 4,144,966 downwards.
ATCTCATCTTGATCTCTCTGCATTGAGATTGCCTCCAATGATGACAAACCTCTTTTTGCCTCCACCAAACCTGTTGGTGCAGCAATCAGCACAGTGTTCTCTGCATCTTCTCCATGATTTCATCCTATGGTCCAGCTGCTGTAGGCAGATTCTGGAGTCTTAGAATTCACACAACATTCCTCCACATGTTCAGGTTCCAGTTCACAAGTTACCGACACCAGCACAACAGGCCTGATGGTGAAGGGCAGTAACAGCAGGCCTCCTGGCAGACTCCGTAGATTGGCTGTGTGCAGTCTGTTCAGGATTTTCTGGGTAGAGAGCCGTCAGCTATGTTGGCCTGAAAACCTTGACTTCAAATCTGTAGAAGACTGCGTGCAGTTCCTGAGTTCTGACAGGGTGAATACTTGGAGTGGACACAAACTGACTAATGTAGGATCAGCACTCACCTGGAGTACCAGAGGCTCAAAACAAGAGATTTGGCAAGTTTTTCACAGGAGCTTACTGGTCCTGCTAAGTTTATTTCTGTTATGGTTATGTGTGTCTAATGTTAAAATTTGTTCAATGATGTGATGGATTTAAGTGTGACAAACATGCAAAACAACTAAGAAACCAGGAATGGGGCAAATACAGTTTCACGGCACACTTGGTACATGTTTGACTTTTTCCATTAACACACAAAAGCTAATGTGCCTTTTCCTTTACTTGTATATTACAAAAGTAACAACATCCATAAGTATGTCTTGATGCATGCGCAATCATCCAGGTAAGGAAATCCCAAAAGTTGATTCTGTTCATCTGGATGTTTTCAGTGGGAGAAACGTTTCGTCACTCATCCAAGTGACTTCTTCAGTCTCAGCTGACTGCAGGTTTCCCCAATTAAACACAATAACTGAAACCAGCACACTGAATGTTCATTAATATACAAATTCTCACGACCGTCGATCAAACCTGGTGTGAGCTGAGACTGAAGAAGCCGCTTGGATGAGTGACGAAACATTTCTACGTCCAGTTGGACAGAATCAACTTTTTGGGAGCATTCATAAGTAGTTTTTCACACATGTACAAAGTACATGAGCAGCATGTTACTGTCACAGTTGGACGGTCCTCCCCGGGCGTCTCTCTCTCCTTCTTTCCTCCTCCCCACCCTGGTTGTCCGGCTTTAGGAGCCGTGCTTCCAGGAGAGCGAGTGTAGCGAAACCCTTACCCGGAAGCGTCGCCACTCGGCAGCCGACACACCTGCACCTAATTCGCCACCCAGCTGTCGCTAATCAGCCTTCGTTTTGAGCTGAGGTATTTAACGGTGTGTCCAGACGGCAGTCGACGCTGGATTGTACTCGAAGCTCGGTAGTAAAGTGTGCTCGTTACTGGTGACATAGCTTTAGCCTGATGTTGTTGCTGCTCGTTTGTAGGAGGAAGAAATACGGAGCAGAGGGTTGGAGAGAAGGAGCCCGCTGGGTTTATTCCCCGGAGGAGAAGCACGTTCGGATAATCACTTGGGAGACTCACCTGCACACCACTGGGAATTTGGAGAAGATCACTGTTGGATTTTTGCACTTCGCTTTGAGTTTTGAAACTGTTTTTTGAGCACAGTAAATAAACGCACTGTTTGCTCCGTATTTTCCCATTACCCGTGACAGTTACAGTTTGAACACTGGTCTATATTCTGTAAAGTGTTCTTGTTCTTGTAACTGTACTCGTTTTGGCTCAGAGGAGCGAGGCTGGTTGTGCTCTTCAAACTTCTCAAGAAAAAAACATACTGAAAGTACTGAAATGAATTTGAGCCTCTGTGTAAACTTATGACTGTTTGACTTATAAAGACACTAATAATGTACGCTGAATAATAATTCCACCCTGATGGGGTGGGTGCAGTTTTCTCTGCGGTGGGGTCGGGTGGGCTGCCCCGGACTCTGTGGGGTGGGGCGGTGCTGCTGCTGTGGGCCCCGGTCCAGATGGGCCTGGGCCCCTTACAATGGTGGGTTCCGGAGTGTGGGGGTGCCTACTGGGGTCAGCGGGGAAGCTGGCCCCAGGAAGGGGCCGCTTGCCCCTCCGTTTCTTCCCTCCCCATCCTCAGCTGCCTCCCTCTTCCCGCTCCACCACACCCACACACACACAGGGCTTGGTGTGCAGGTGTGTCACCAGGGTGCAGGGGAGGCACTCCCCCTCTGTCCCCTTCTGGCCGCCTGTGCCTCAATTTTATTCCGCATGAGCCGGAGGAGCCGTGCTGCTCTCTGGCAGGAAGCACCGTGCCCTCCTGTGTTTTAATGCACTTTACAACAGCACGCAGCAACACTACATATGAGCGGGCGGAGGGAGGTTTGGTCTTCACTCACCCCCATTCTGTTAACCGTCGGGGCTGGGGGGCTGGGAGGAGGTGCTGGCCGTCAGATTGGGGTCTGTGATGCGGGGCCTCCCTGCTACTGCAGATAAGGAGGCGGTCCGCTTGCCTCCACCCCAGAGAGAAGGGTTACATCTCCTGGTTTGCCCCTCTGGGGGCAGGGGTACTCGGACCTGGGATATAGAGTATGTTTGGGGAGTGTGAATGTGTGTACAGTGTCTATTTGTGTCTGTCTCCACGTCGGGTGAGTGCCGAGTATTTGTTTGTGTATATGGGGGTGGGAATGCATGTTTGTGTCTGCGTGCGCCTGTTCGTCTGTGTCTATATGTCAGGTCGGGTCTTAGACTCCACCTCTCTGGGAACATCTCAGGCTCTCCGAGGTATGGAGGCCTATCTCCCCTCACCACACTCCCTGCCGGTGGCTGACGCCCTCAGACGTTGGTATGTTGGTGGTTCTTGGTGTCTGGGGCTGGGCGCTCATGTATGTACCGACTCACTCCTGGTGGCCGATTGGCGGGGCCTGGCGCCTGTGGCCCAGCTGGGCCCCGTCTGGGGGGTGGGGTGCCCTCTGGCCTCTGGGCCTGAGGCCCGGTCCTCTCTGGCACAGCTGGCTGCCGGCAGAGCACACGGGCACGTCACTGCAACCCCCTCTGGCCTCTGCTCCATGGCTGCTGGGTGACCTCTCGTTTGGGGCTCTCCTCAGCTCTTCCCAGGAGGGTGGCACGGTTGCCCCCCTGGTGGTCCTCCTTGGGTCCTCGTATTCTGGGGCCTCTCGATGTCTGGGGCCTGGATGTCCTCCATACCTGCTTCATGCCCTGGAGGACGGGGCTATGGCTCCCCACACTCCCTAGCAGATCGTTACATGAAGGAACCTTTTGAATACAAGCGCGCTGATCCACACAGGTGTGCACACAGGTGTTCACAGACACAAACTACACCTTTCTTGGCTGCTACCTCAAAGCACATTGTGCGCTGTCGATCTTGCGTGCTGCACAATAACATGTAATATTTAGTATCTACTGTTAGCTACTGTTAGCTAGTTTATTGTGATGGTGCTGTATTTATTATGTTGCTCTTTTTTGTTTGTTTTCTCTTCTGTTTTTTCTTCTCCATACAGGTGATCCAGGTGTTTTGTTTGTTTTTCTTTTTTTTTCTTCCCCCCTTTCTCACCATCTCTTCTCCCCTCTATTTTTCTTTCTCTCCCTCTCTTTCTCTCATTTTTTCTCCCTGTCCTATCCCCCAGTCATGTCTGTCCCGTCTGTAACAACCGAAAAATAAAAAAATAAATAAAAAATTCTAATAAAGGTCAATCAAATCGACCAATATGACAAGGCCATGATGATCCAATTGGTAAAGTAAATCCGCTTGACATCTTTCTTGGCCTTCAGACAGCAATTCTGATGGCTAAAGATCCAAACGGGACAGGCAAAAAATAAAATAAAATACAAAAATAAAAAAAAATAAAAAATAATAATTCCACCCCGAAAAAGGAAAAGTTCAGAGAAATTATTTAAAGCTAATAATTACCAATGCCTGTTGTTACAGTATATAATTATACAATCTCTTCTTTTAACTCTTTCTGAGCTTAAGAAACCACCAAAGCAAAACAATTAAGCAAAACTGTCTCAAGGTAGGCAAAAAAAAACCTGCAGCAGCAAATCTGTGGCAGCTCGATTGGGAAAAACTGTCAGCGATATAGTTTTGCAACCTTTGGTGAAACTGTGTTGACAACTTCTGTAAATATTAGGACACTGTGTCTTTTGTCATCATTTACTTCCAGAAATGCTCTTTCATTTGTTTCAAGCTGTCTCCTTTTTTATCCTTTTTTTCTCTAACACAGTTTTTAGAGACCTTTGAAGTATATTTGAAATTTTCAGTGACAGAGACCAAAAGAGCGAGAGGAGAACTGTTTTTAATGTCACTCTGTTGTTGCATATGAGTCACATGTTTGTGTTCACTTGTGTGTTTTTTCTTTTTTTTGTTATGTGTTGTGTTTGTTGTCACTTCTGCTGCCCTCTAAATGTAACTCAACATGACTGTAAATGAGATTCAGCCTGAAAGGAGTAAATAACTCTGGGCTCACCGAGGCACCGACGTTCAGTGTTCATACTGCACCACTAGGTGGGGCTCTCTGTTATAATTTGTGGGCATGGTTTAACTTGTGCTTGTTCAGAGTAATACTATTAAACCAGGAAATTTCATAATCATAATAATCATGATCATCATAATAAAACGCTTTGTTTAGAAGTGTGTAAGCGATTACTGCTTTTCTTTGGATCACCTCTGATTTGTGGCAGTAACTCTTCCAGTGGCACATATTTACAGCGTGTGTGTGTGTGTGTGTGTGTGTGTGTGTGTGTGTGTGTGTCTGTGTGTGTGTGTGTGTGTGTGTGCTTTGAAGGCTTTGGGCTGGTGTGTCAGTTTATCTTACATATCGATTTTCAGACCACAACCCCTCAGCTCAGCATGTAAAGCTGAGCATCACAGTGAGTTCAAAGAGAGGAAGAAGAAATGTTCTGCCTGAAGAATTTCACTGCTGTCCTCTCATGTGTGCTCCTCTTCATCATCCAGCCAGGTGAGTGATGTTTTCTATTGTAATTTAATTTATTTGTTGATCATTTTAATCTTCATGTAAACAAGCGTAATACAAAGTTACATCCTGATATTGTTCAGTGTTACAGAGCAGTTGGTGCAGTGTGTTTGTTTCATTCATCTGTTCTTCACTTTATCATCTGCTGATTTATGTGTCTGGATATTTGGTTTCTGTTTTAGGTCGTGGTTCTGAGATTATTAATGGGAAAGAAGTTGAGCCACACTCACTGCCTTTCGTGGCTTATTTGACAAGTCCAAACTCTTTCTGTGGAGGGACATTAATCCATCCACAGTGGGTCCTGACAGCTGCCCACTGCACTGGGTAAGAATCTGAAGGCTCTCATACTGTGGGGGGCCTCGAGTTGTCTGGGGCCCGGATCTCCTCCATGCCTGCTTCATGCCCTGGGGGGCGGGGCTATGGCTCCCCACACCCACTCTTAGACAGTTACACAAAGAAACCTTATGAATACAAAGCCATGCTCACAAACACACACTATCTTGGTTGGCTGCTGCCTCTAAATAATCGTGTGTTGTCGGTCTTGTGTAACATTCAATATTTATTATTTACTGCTACTGATGCTCATGTTGGTTGTTGCTGTGTTTTTCTCTTTTTACTTGTTTTTTTACAGCAGGTGATCAAACAGATCTGGTGTCTTTTATCTGTGTCTCTCTTTCCTTTGTCTTTCCCGTCCCCGCTCCTGTCCGTTCTGACTGTAATAACTTCAAAGTAAAAAAATAAATATTAAAGATCGAATGAACTATGACAATCAAGTGGACCAATATGACAAAAACTATAATGATCCACTGTTGGGCTTTTTTTGGCCTTCAGACAGTAATGCTGATTGTTAAGTGCCAAACAGGACAGGCAAAAAAAAAAAGACATTTCTTATTCTTTAAATATATTTGCTTATTTATTATATTTGTTTTTAACAGACTGTGAAAGTGAACATATTGTGTCCTTCTTAAATTTTGATAGTTACAAAGAACATGGGATCACATGTCTGCACACTTTGATATATTGATTGTGAGTGAGGAAATAAACTGTTGCTGGATTTATATTTATAGTAGCAAAAAATAATGTCAGCAAACATTTTACTGATATGAGCAGTATGAACATTTTTGCAAACTTTACATGACAGGAAAAAAACTAGAAAACAAGTAGACAGGTTTGCACGAAACGAGAACGTGATCACAGTCCAAAAAATGATGCTACACAAAATATTTTTGTAATTAAAATTAACAACATTAACAAACCCAAAGGAAAGCTGTTTCTTAGAGAGTAAAGCTGATCCTCTTCGAAGGTGTTATGTATAACAGCTGCATCAGAACTGAAGAAAGCACAGAGTTTCCCTCTCTCCTGTAGGCCAGGGGTGGAAACTCCAGGCCTCGAGGGCCGGTGTCCTGCAGGTTTTAGATCTCACCCTGTGTCAGCGCACCTGAATCACAAGATTAGTTCATTATCAGGCCTCTGGAGATCTTCAAGACATGTTGAGGAGGTCATTTAACCATTTAAATCAGCTGTGATGGATCAAGGACACATCTAAAACCTGCAGGACACCGGCCCTCGAGGCCTGGAGTTGGACACCCCTGCTATATAATAATACACATGCAATGAGACAATTATGATTATTGTTTTTGAAATGACTGAACTTTTAACTTTTAAAATGTGTTTACAGTATTAATAAGGTGACTTTGGGAGCACACTCCATCAAGAAACAGGAAGAAAATTCTAAACAGATCCGAGAGGTTGTGACACACGTTCCTCATCCCAACTATACCAATGTAGATCTGGGCAACGACCTCATGTTGCTGAAGGTAAGAAGATAATTCAGTGTCCACAAGCAAGTAAAGCAAAAATGCAACATGTGAAGAATTTTCATGTTAAATAATTAAACGTTCACGCACATTTCAACAAATCACTGCAGATATTTCACGTTCTCTAAGGAAAATATAAAAATAAATGAGTGAATGAGTGATGGTGCAAAACTTTAGCACAATGCTGCATATTTATGTATATATTAGTGCTGTCAGCGTTAATCTCGTTAAAATGACATTAACGCCATAACCGCATTAACACTTTTTTTTTTAGCTTAACAAACCAGCGAAGAAAACCAGGGCAGTCAAATGCCTCAAGTTACGCAAAGCCAGAGACCCGGCCGCTGGCAGCACGTGTCTGGTGGCTGGATGGGGAATAACTGAAAACAACCGAACATCAGACGTCCTCATGTCTGTCAATGTGACTGTGGTCGACAGACAGACGTGCAACTCTCGTGATTATTACAACCACAGACCTGAGATCACCAAACACATGATATGTGCTGGTTCAGATGGTACAAACGTCGCTGATACCTGTCAAGTACGTATGAAGAATCCATGTATTTTTCCTTGTTTGAAGTTAATGTTCATTCAACTCAACACCTGAAACACTGTCATGTGTTTGTTCTTGCTGCAGGGGGATTCAGGAGGGCCGCTGCTGTGTGATGGAGCGCTGGTTGGAGTCACTTCTTTTGGAGCAGGTTGTGGTGTCATTAAAAAACCTGGAGTCTACTCGTTTGTCTCAAGGAAGCAACTGAAGTGGATCAAGGAAACATTAAAGTCAACTTAAATGTCATGAAAGCACAGGCGTGAATCTCTACGAGCAAGATGAGAACCTTTGATGCTTTCATGTTAAATCTCTCGGTGATGTCTCTGTCGACCATTATCCATTTTATCATTTCTCATATTTTAGTTTCTGCTAGCTTGCTCACATTCTCCACATATATGGTAGCGGTCCTGTCATGGTCAGTGGTTTCCACTGCAGGAACTGAAGGCGACGACATTAACTGGACTGACCTGAACACATTTTTTAGCCATTCAGTATTAAGAAAGGCACAGCCACTGTGATGGTTTATGGATGACTGTTTTTCATTTTAGCTGTTGTAATTACACGTGTATACACAACCCTGTATAAATGTGATGACCTCGAAAAGATCATGACAGCTCCAAAAGCAATCTTCACATTTCTACAGGGGAAAATAAGCTTTTTTTACCCTGCAATTTACTGATTTGTGAAAAAAATTTATTTTCACTCGAAATTTAATTTGTAATTTCTCTTTTTCAGTTATTTTTAATGTTCACACAAAATCCATGAACATCAAACACAGTGAGTTTATTCAGTCTGTCAGTCATGGTTTGTCACCATCGTGTTACAAACTTAAACTAAAAATTGTGGCCAGAATTTTTATGCTGAATTTTTAAGCATAAATTCTTGTGGATTTTATTGCTCTTTGAGTATTTGTGCTAAAAAAACAATCCTAAAACAACAATTTGTCCTGATACATTTTCTATTTTTTCTACTTTCTAATAAAGCTGGTGGCTCTTTCTTTCATTCATTGTTTGTTCTTTCAAAGCTTCCTGTTTTTTGCAGTAACTCCTTTTGGTATACAAATGACAGACCTGACCACATACTTCACTCTTTCACACTTTTCTTTATTCGATTGTCACTTCTAACAACACACGGCTCCAGCTTTGTCTCACACACAGCCACAACCTCGGGTCCCGGCACAGTCTTTGATGGAGGGAGGTGTGATGAGCTGATGGAGCTCCGGTGTGTCTCAGCCTCACCTGCCGCCGAGCCCAAACCAAACTCCTAAATCAGGAATTGTTTCATTCCTCCATTTCTAGTGTTCAAATTAAATCAAGCTTCTTTGCTCAAGAAATATTTTTACTGTATTTTCTGAAAACATACCACATGATACACAAACTGATTATTCTCTCATCTTATCAGGATACGTTCCCCAGATACACAAACAAATACACAGTTATTAGATATTTATATACATAAATAATATGTTATGTCTCTGACTATTATGAGTCTTTTCTTCCTGCTTTTCAGGTCATCTTTAGAATTTTTCTAGAAATTTTTTCTTTAAAAGACGATCGCATTAATGTCAACACAAAGAATAGTCAGTGTCAATAAGATTGAGCTCCCTCGGCTCAGCTCCAACCAGAAATGAAGTAAAAGGCCTGAAATCCAGCCTCTGTGGGTGTAATGTAAAGTTTGATGTAATGCTTTTGGTTTTTTTGGAGGTGTGGTCCTAAACTTTTGATCAGCTTTATAACAATCTCTTTCAGTTTAAGCGTTGTTTTCAATCAATTGCATGCTCAGTGTTTTGTCTCATTTCTTCTTGTTGCACGTTGAAGCTCTACTTGGAACCTTGTTAACATCCAAACATGTAAAACATGATTTTTGCCATTTTTCAAATGGTCTTAAACTTTTGATCGGGACTGTATTTTAATCTAGCTTTGTGAATCACCATCAGTAGCCAATCACATTACTATAAATTGTAGCTGCCATCTGAGTGTGTCTCACTCGCTCACCTGTTGCTGTACGCATCCAGGCCTTCGGTTACCTGACTTCTCTCGCTGTTACAGGTTGTAGGCTGCAGAAGCCTCCTATTGGTCACCTTGTTTGCAAACTGGGTGACGCCTTTTGATCAGAAGTCTGGGTTTTTGCCTTGTGTCCACTTTGCGTTGCGTTTTTGTGTCCTTTTTAGTTTGGATCCTTTTTGTGTTCTTTTTGCCTTGTTGCCTTATTCGTCCTCTTGTTTGCTCTGTCTGCAACACTCTGGTTCAAGGTTTCAGGATTTGAGCCGTCTGTGCAAAGCCTGTTAATTTGCACTTTAATGTTTTGACTTATTCTTTTAGAGCAGTTGTATGTATAACAATACAGAATAGTGCTGTGAAGTTATCTGCTCTAAACTGAAGATTTAATTTATTTTGTACATCTGAATGTTTGATTTGTAGGTTTTTGTGTTACACCACTGGAAGGCTCTTTTTCTAGCTGCAGATCGACAGTGTGTTTCTGCAGCAGGGTTAACCACAGCTGTGTGTTTAAGCTTTGTTTTAGATATATTAAGAACTTGTGTTTCATTCATTCATAAGCAGAAGGCCCATAGTGGAGGTGACCTGTCCTCATCTGGCATCCCATTCACCCACTGGTAAACCACAGCTCTGAACTTTACAGCACATGAACGAATGATTCATCGGCTCTTTCATGAGACATTTGTTAACAGCTGTGAGTTGTTTGTTTTATCCTGAACCACGTCTCTGTCTCAAATCTAACAGACCAAAGTGTCTTCTTGATAATTAGCATAGTTTCAAACTAAATATTCTCAGGGTGGCGTTGTCGGGTTTTCACTATAATTATAAAAGTTTTGAGCTCCCAGTTACCACGTTGCCATTCTAGTGTGTGCGTGTGACATCATCGGTTCCTTGCTCTGTTCTTCAGTTTCCACCACCTCGTGCTGCCACACTTTCATGGTCCTCACTGCACTGTGGCACTGACACTTTCACACTACACCACTAGGTGGGGCTCTGCTACATTTTTTAATAGCTGTTGCTTCAACCAGTTCACAGAAACACCATGAAACTGGGAACTTACTGATGATATAAAACACATTATAACTTTTTTTAATCATGACTGACATGTAGAGAACATTGTTAAAAATATAACACATAACATCGAAGTTCATGTCTTAAAAACATGGTACCGAGGAAATTAGACTTTAAATGTTTAATACTTTACTGAACTTACTCCTAACTCACTCGGCCTCAGCACATCGCAGTGTTACTTCACCTCCTGACCTTCACCACATGGTGTAAAACCACGCAAGGCTGTGAAAAAGTATTTGCTCTCTTCCTGATTTCTTCTTCTCCCCATTGGTCACACTTGCATGTTTTGGATCAACAAATAAAGTTCAACAACAGACAGCGATAACCAGACTGAATACAGAATGTGGTTTATAAATTATTTCTTTAAAGAGAAAAGTTTTCCAAACCTGCTTCGTCTTATGTGAAAAATTAAACCTGAAAACTAGTCCTGCCATACTTGACAGCAAGAACTGCAATCAAGCACTTGATGACTGCAAATGAGTCTTTCACATCGTTCTGGAGGAAATTTTACTTTACTTTACTTTACTTTACTTTGCAGAATTGTTTTAATTCAAACACATCAGACGTTCAAACATGAACTTCCTGTTTCATGTCACAGCATCAGAGTGGAATTTAAGTCCAGGCTTGGAGGAGTGCACTCTATAACATTCATTGTGTTTTTTGAGGTGGGCTTGGTGGTGTGTTTCTGATCTTTGCCCTGCTGAACCTGAATGCTCTTAAACTTCAGGACATGAACTCGTGGCCAAACATTCTTCATGATTTGCTGGTGGAGAGCAGAATTCATCCATCCATTGATTACATCGATCCATCCAGCAGCAGAGCAGCCCCCAACCATCACACAAACTACATGTTTGACTCTTTTTAAATGTTGGGCTATTTTTATGTAACGGGCCTCAAACCTTTGCACTGAACAGAAAACTCAAATGGAAAGAAATATTTAATTAACTAGAGAAACTAGTGTTCACAAAATGTATTCATTTAAAGAGGAATCTCAAACAGCAACAATAACACTGGAGGCTGCAACTACATAGCAGCCAAATAAACCATTATCATTCACCTGCTCAGTCATTCACAGTGACAAATGTAACTGTTGCCTCCATCAGTCATTCTGCATATGACCACAAGCCACAGAGCAAGAAGTCCCCTGGCCCGGACCCTGAACACATCACTCACCACGAACATCTATAAACAACATCCTGACATGATGTGTGTCAGTCTTTAGAGCACAGAATGAAAATGAGAATAATCTAAGCTTAGTTTCACAGTGATACAGACACAAGGAGGAGAAAAAAAACAAAAAGAGGACAATAACACTTGTGTAGAGCGACAATGACAGATCTGGCTTGTTGAGCAATAAGCTGTTCGAGGCATTAAACTGTCCATCTGTTCTAACTGGATGATTGACCCTACATATTAATGTGATGCTTTATGCATTTACTTTAGCCTGTTGTGTCAAGGTGCACTTTATGCAGGCAGAGTAGGAACCAAAGACAAATTAAATGAAGCCTCATTGCTGTTACAGGAAATACAAAAACTCAGGCAAGGAGAAAACTGGAGCACACAGCTAGCTGAGATGACACAACAAGGAACAGAGAAAACCGAGGACACAGCGGCTAACAAGACGATGACTAACAAGTGGGAACACAACTGGAACTAATTACAGAGTAAAGAGACACAATGCACACAGGACGAGAGAAAAGAAACAAACACAGAGACCAGGACTAAGACACGTGAACGTGACACTGACATGGAGACATGACGGACACACACAGACTGGACGCAGAAAAGAACTGACATCATGAGGAACTAAGGACTAGTCCAGGGGTGGGGAACTCCAGGCCTCGAGGGCCGGTGTCCTGCAGGTTTTAGATGTGTCCTTGATCCAACACAGCTGATTTAAATGGCTAAATGACCTCCTCAACATGTCTTGAAGTTCTCCAGAGGCTTGTAATGAACTAATCATGTGATTCAGGTGTGTTGACCCAGGGTGAGATCTAAAACCTGCAGGACACTGGCCGTGGACTAGACTATCATACTCAACACTAAATGACACAGACTGAAAGTAAATCATCTCTTAAATCCAAAAGAATAAATAATAATAATAATAATAATAATAATAATAATAATAATAATAATAATAATAATAATAGCTGCTCTTATTGTTCTATATTTCTTCATATATTCTTATATATTTTCTATACTGTGTATTTTGTGTATTGTGTATTTTTTTGTACACAGTCCAACCAGTTTGTTGTTTGTGACCTGTTTATGGGCCTTTATTTATCAGGCTACAACAAAACTTCTAACTTCCTGTTTGGGTCCATTAGCCGTGTCCCGCTGTAAGCTTCAGTCCAGGTTGCTAGGCAAAAGTTTAATGAAGCAGTCCCTCATGGCTGTTTGCATGTTCCAAACTTTAAAAGGAACGGCACTCTAACTCACATCCTGTCACATAAGCAGTTATCTTTAACACGGTCTAAAAAGGACACAGGAAGACAAACGGTCCAGGATGATCTACAACAACAAAACTAGCCTGCTACGTGCACACCGTCTGTAGAGAAGACAGTGACACTCCACTCTGACACAGTAGCTTTGTTTAAATGTGTCGAGGAAGTGAACAAACAAAGATGTAAAGAAGGATTCATGAGTACAGCTCTACAAAACATAACTGGAGATCTAACTGAGGCCATTGAAGCCATCCAGGCTACAAATGTCCAGTTGAGAGAGCACACAGAGTGTGATGCAGTGCACCAAGGAGCTGCTCGTCAAGTGAAACTCAAGAGTCTGCAGACCTCTGGATCAGTCTACAGAGAGCCAAAGCATAGAAATGATATTCAAATAAATATCATGAAGTGTGTTTTAACATCATGGCCTGGGTACGTGAGGGTGCATGTGTTTCAAATAATCAGTCAATCAATGAGTCATGATCAGTGTGTGTTTGTAGCTGCAAATATTAGTATGTTTAGCTTGGATTTTACTGCCTGATTTAATTGAACAGTGGATGATCATGAAAACAAAAATGCTTCTTGCATGTTGCTGTCAGGGACCTGGATCTGGGTCTGGGGTCCCAGGGTCCGTGAGCAGTTTTGGACATATTTATATGCTGTTCTGTGTACCATGATTATGTGTGGTGCTTGTGCCCCTGGTTTCCCTTTCTATTGTGTATGTGTGTGCATGTGTGTGATGTCCTGGTTTTCCTGGACCACCAGGCCTAGTGGGTGTGTCCCGTTGGGAGGCTGGCCACACCCGAGGAGGAGGAACACACACACCTCCACCTGATCAGGGTCGTCAGGGGAGCTACATACCAGTGTGGCTGAGTGCTGCTCGACACTGGATTATTGTGTGATTACCCGTTAGTGTTTTCACTTTTTCCAGTGCGTTTAGTCTGTTGCTATTGAAGTGAGTGCTAACGGCTGCTTCTGTGGCTTTTCCAGCAGGAGTGCGGGAACGAGAGGGCACGAGAATCACGGGAGGGGAGACGCGGAGCACGAGCATTGGGAGGAAGGCACTGAACGGAAATCGGGACACACAGGGATTCTTTATTGTGTAATTATTTACTGCACTGTAAATAAACGCACTGTCTGCATCCAAGAGTCCAGCATTTGGGTCCTGCTTCCCCACTTCTCCATGATCTGCCTCAGACAGTAACAGTTACAACTGTAATGGTGTCAACATAAAGGCTCTAAATTCTGAACTACAGGGGAAAAGGACATTTTTATGCTTATGCTCTACTGAGAAAGAGAACTTCATGTGATCTATGTGTTTGGTTCAGTTCACTACATGTACCTCAAACACATCTACTTCCAATGAAACACACTGTTTTCCATACTGCTGCCACACTTGGCACAAATATGTCTACGATTTTTGCAGTGTGCTGCAGCCATGCAGGCTCCTCACAAGTCCTTCATTCTGTATCATTCTATCACTTTACCTCAAATGAAATGGATGTTACTACACTGCCTTCCCCAGTGACTCTCACTGACATTACAGTATGAGAGAGTGGACCTTCTTTACTTAGGGCTGTACTCACTTTTGTTGCTGCCACCTTTGCTTGGTTTAAGCAATAATGGCTGTGTTTGAGTTATTTTGAGGTGAAAGCAAATTTACACTGTTATACAAGCTGTACACTGACTACTTTACATTGTAGCAATGTGTCATATCTTCAGTGTTGTCCTATGAAAAGATATAAAATATTTACAAAAATCTGAGGGGTGTACTCACTTTGTGAGATACTGTATCCATCCATCTCTCTCTCACACAGAGTCAGATTTTAATGTTTATACCTTTAATTTAAGAACAACTTTATTTCATATTTGGGAAGTTCTTTTGTTACAGAGGCTAAACTCACAATGTTTAAGCTTGAAGTGAATTCAGAGCAGACTCCAGCTGACTGCAGTTGTATTAAAAGCAGCGATGGTTTGTCTGAGTGAAGTTGAGCTGCCGGCAGAAACAGTTTGTAGGAATACAGCCGGAGCGTCTGCAGGGAGAAAAGGAGAAGTTAGAAGCTGCTGTGGTGCGTTTGAAGAGTCTTTGCTTGTAATCTGGTTCATAGACAGACTGAGGAAGTGACATTTCTCCATTTCTGAATAATCACACCAACACTTGTCACCTTCTCACCAAGCTTATCGCTGATGATCTTGTAGTCTATCCCAGCCTTGTGTACGTCGTCAGTCGTGTCCCTGACGTCCTTTTACAGATCTTCAGTCTTACCCACTGTGGTAGGAGGTTAGCATGGAGTGAAATGATTCAGTGGGCTTAATACACTTAACGAGTAATCTGTAATCAATTTCAGCAGGGGATCAAATAATTAGTGTGGCTGATTGGAGGAAATAGAGTTCAGTTATTGTATTCTGAAGTATTGGTCAGTAGTTTGTACGCTCTGTCCTTTCAGATCATTTACTTTCATAAATATTCTTATTAAAACAGGCATTTAGAAACACTCATGGGTGTAACTGAACGTGTGGACCAACACCCACTGAAACTGTGAGCTGCTGTTAGAAACATTCATGCGTGTTGCTGAAAGTGGTGCACCAAGTTTTGATGTGAGATAATGCACGATATAAAAAGAGCTGAAGGTCATCACTTATGACCAGTCTGACCACAGGCATTAAAACAACATCAGCACTCATCAGTTTACACCTGTGTGTAACTCATCACAGTGAGTTTCACTGCATTCAACATCTGATCTGCCACAGCCAGGAAAAATGTTCTGTCTGATGAATTTCAGTCTTTTCCTCTCATGTGTGCTCCTCTTCATCACACAGCCAGGCGAGTAACATTTCTATTGTACTTTAATTAATTAATAATTGTTCTGTGTAAACAACAAATAGCACATTGCTGATATCTTGGTGCAGAGTGTTTTTTTCATTCATCTGTTCTTGACTCGATCACCTGCTGATTTATGTTTTTGGATATTTTCTTTTTGTTTCAGGTCACGGTTCTGAGATCATTCAAGGGAAAGAAGTTGAGCCGCACTCGCTGCCTTTCATGGCTTATTTAAGAAGTAAACTGTCTTGGTGTGGAGGAACATTGATCCATCCACAGTGGGTGCTGACGGCTGCCCACTGCACTCGGTAGGAACATGAACTTTATTTTTTTCTAATAAAAAAATTACAGTATTTATTTTTTACAGACGTGTGTGAGATTGTCTCCTTTTTTCATTGTGATAAATTGTAATGTCCATACACTCACTCTAATAATACATATTGGTTTAGAGTGAGTACATTAAAAATGACATTACTATTACATGATGCCACCTAGCATTTTACTGTGAAGGTCAGTATAAACATTTTGGCACGTTGCTATGTTTACATGTCTTTCCTCATCTTATATTCTTGTTTTCTTACATTATAGACAAAAACGAACAGGTGAATGTGTTTATGGAAATCACTCCAAGTTTGTCTCCAGGAAATGACTGAAAGACAAAAGCTTTAATGAAAACAGAGGTTTATCACATTTGGAAAATGTATTTTAAAAAATAAATGTTTCTCTAATTCAGCTTTCATCACATTCACACACATGAAGAAAATCTGCCTTTTAAATAGTAAAGCTGAACTTTTTGAACATATTCCAGCTGTTTCAGAGCTGGAACAAGAAAGTAGGAAGTGAAATGTGTTTAATGTATCCAGAGTCTTCAAAGGTCAAAAAACACACATTTCTATAATTATACATGTCAAGCTGTTTAAACCGATGGCTGTACAGATATTTACACCTCTGAAACATTTTATATTATTGAATTCTTTTTTTTTCTTGTTCTTGATTTATAATATTTAATATTGTTGAAATTTGTACTTCAGCTGGAAGAAAATTCAATGCTGATTCATCAGAGACTTAGTAACAGCCAAATGTATTAATAGATACTCTAATAGCATTACTATAATTATTCTTATAGAAACTTCTGATTGTTTAAACCTTTAAATGTGTAAACTGTGATTTTTCTTTGATAGTATGTATAAGGCGGTCCTGGGAGCACACTCCATCAGGGAAAAGGAGAAAGATTCAAAGCAGATCCGAGAGGTTGAGAAACGTTTTCCACATCCCAACTACACCCGTGTAACCAAGGGCAACGACCTCATGTTGCTGAAGGTAAGGTGGTAAACTAATGCCCAAAAATAGTAAAGTAAAAATGCAACAAGGTGAATATATTTGTTTTTACCTTACATGATGTGTGTCTGTGTATGCTTACATGTTTCAATAACTCACTGCACATATTTCCCATTTTCAAATTAAAACATGCAAATAAATGATGGTTCAAGAATTTAGCACAGTGCTCCATAAATATTAGCTTTAAGACCAACTCTGTAAAGTTAATACATCAGTGTCACTCAGTGTTTCTTTTTTAGCTTCAGGAACCAGTGACTCTGACCAGGACAGTCAAATGGCTCAAGTTAGGCAAAACCATCAGAGACCCGGCAGCTGGCAGCAGGTGTCTGGTGGCTGGATGGGGACGAACCGAAACAAAACGAAAATCAGACGTCCTCATGTCTGTCAATGTGACTGTGGTCGACAGACAGACGTGCAACTCTCGTGATTATTACAACCACAGACCTGAGATCACCAGAGACATGATATGTGCTGGTTCAGATGGTACAAACGTCGCTGATACCTGTCAAGTACGTATGAAGAATCCATGTATTTTTCCTGGTTTGAAGTAAATGTTCATTCAGCTCAACACCTGAAACACTGTCATGTGTTTGTTCTTGCTGCAGGGGGATTCAGGAGGGCCGCTGCTGTGTGATGGAGCGCTGGTTGGAGTCACGTCTTTTGGAGCAGGTTGTGGTGTCATTAAAAAACCTGGAGTCTACTCGTTTGTCTCAAGGAAACAACTGAAGTGGATCAAGAAGACAATGAAATCATTCTAAATGTCATGAAACCACAGGCGTCAGTCTGCACGAGCAAGATGAGAACCTTTGATGGTTTATGGTAAATCTGTCAGTGCTGTGTCTGTAGACCATTATCCATTTGATCATTTCAGTGTTTCTCTTATATTTCATTATATTTTAGCTTCTGCTAGCTTGCTATAATTGTTACGCACTCTGCACATATACAGTATGATAGCGACCCTGTCATGGTTACAATACAAGGTGGCACAAACATTAATTGGACTTTCTAACCAGCTGTTCTCTGTATATAACAATGAAAACAGTCTCTGTGATGGTTCGTAGATTACTGATTGTCTCTACAGACCCGCACATAAACATGGTTATCCATCAAAGTGTTTCTACAAGCTGTAAATTCCTGCAGTGTGATTCCTGCTGCAGGATTTTGCAGGATTCCTTTTTATTTTGCTCTCTTCAATCAGAGAGATTCACCACCTCCTGTATTATATTCTTTCTTATTTCTGCATGCTTTCAATTATTTGTGCTACTAAAAAACCAACAATGATATTTCTCTAACTTTCTAATAAAGCTGAAGGCATGAATAAAGACACATTTCCTTCCTCCTCTCTTTCTTTCATTGTTTCAGAGGATCTCTGACATCCAGCACATCCATAGATTCATGATTTCAGCATCTCCATCAACTCTGTGTCTTTGTAATTGTTTATCTCATTATTATTCCAGCAGCCTTCTTTAATTAAAGTTTAGAACAACATAGTTAATATTATTTATGATAAATGTGACCACAGGTGTTAAAACAATATCAGCATGTCTCATTTCCCATTGGTCTGTTTTTACTGTCTGACTGAGGGTTAGATCACATCCTGTGAGCTCAACATAGAAACTGTGAGTCGTTGAGTTTCAGAGCATTTAACACCTGATAAAGAAAAGAGAAGAAGAAATGATCTGTGTGAGAACAAGAAGGAAGTGTTTTCATGTGTGGTGTCATAAAGAGCTGCTAATCACCCTGTAAACTGAAGTCTGACAGGTTTGCAGAGGAGCAGGACGCTGAGGATTAATATTAATGATATATTTCTGTTCTGTTCTATTCCTTCTAAACCAAAGTAACAAATTGCTTCACTGAACTGACCAAAACAGCAAAATTAAAAACATCTGAAAATATATAAAACGAATAATAATAATAAAAACAGAAGTGAATAAAAAAACACAAAGAAAACAAAACAAAAAAAAATATCAAGACATCAAACATCCTACAAAAGCCAGACTACTTAATTCCTGCACTGCCGGGACTGCGATCCCCGACTCCTGAGAAGGAAACAGTGGCGGCTGATACCCGAGACATATCTCAAAAGGAGAGAAACCAGTAGCTGTCGACATGAATGAGTTATAAGCAGGGCTGGACTGGGACAAAAAATCAGCCCGGGCATTTTGACTGGTGACCGGCCCACCATGGTATTATAGGAAAAGCCATAAAGCCTTTATAATAAACTTAAACCTACACCGTCCTCCCTATTGTGGTATTCTGAACAGTACTTAACAAAAATATAAAGCAACCTAATTTATAATTACATATACCTCACTAATAGGGTTGCCATCTCCCAGCAAAAAAAGAAAAGAAAAAAATAGGGAACCACTCCCCCACTCTGTGCCCCAAGATGCTTAACTGACAAAACCGATTTTAATTTAATGTACATATAAAACAAATGCACAGAAATCTATTATTTTTCTCCAGTTATTAAATAGATTCAACATCTTTCTTCAACAATTGCAGTCTGCACAGATGGTACCTTCCCAAAGGAAAGAATACTATAACTTACTAGGGTGTATACTGGACTTAATATTTACTGAATACAATAATGGATTTCTATACATTTTTCATCATATGAAAACTTTGGTTGTAAGATTCAGATATTTATTTAATAAAAGCGAGACATTTTAAATAAGAATAAGAAAGAAAAGTATTTCTTTGTGCCCCCCTTTACCTGTTAATGCCCTACCTGGCCCCCTGGCAAAACTTTGCTAGACCCGCCCCTGCACAGTTACCAGCTATCAGCTACATAGAAAAGGATCCTGGTGTTATTTGTCAGAAACAGTTCATAACTTCCCTTCAACTCATGCCCAAGGAGGTTTGGTCCCTTTTGCTTCAGTGTAAATTAATTGGTAAAGCACAGGAAGTATGCGCAGCTCTCACTATTGAGAACAGTCTTGTGTATGACAATGTCAAAAGTGCTATACTCAGAGCCTATGAGTTGGTGCCTGAAGCTTACAGGCAGCGTTTCAGTACCCTGAGGAAATCCACTGCTCAAACATTTCTTGAGTTTGCAAGGGAAAAAGGGATACTATTTGATAGATGGTGTCAAGCAAGCAAAGTTTCAGAGTTTAATGCACTGCGTGAACTGGTATTGTTGGAGGAATTCAAAAACTGTTTTCCTGAGCGTACAGTGTTGTACCTGAATGAACAAAAAGTTGCCACTTTGCAAGAGGCAGCTGTCCTGGCAGAAGAACTCGCTTTGACGCACAAAAGCGTGTTTGTGGGTAAATCTGAATCACCCTATCATGAACAAATGAAAAAGGACACAAAGCCATACCCTCAACAACCTAGGGGTTCCTCAGGTTCCAAGTCTGATAGACAGTATTTTTACTGTCACACAGTGGGGCATATAAATTCAAATTCAAATTTTATTTGTCACACACACACACAACCGTACACAGTATGGCATAGGGGTGAAATGCTTGTAGCTGTACAATGCCCGGCCATTAAATGACAGAAAAAAGTTTTACAGTATTTACAATTTACAGGTTACTACAAAATGTACAAATTAACTTAGAAATGTACAGTAAAAAATGTGCAAATAGCAGAAAGAGATTATAAAGATTATAAATTATAGGAAATGTGTGGTGGTGCGTGTGTTAATGTGATGTGTGTGGGAGTCCAGTCCTACACCTGGTTCAGGGCCCAAATAGCCTGGGGGAAGAAGCTCCTCCTCATTCTCTCTGTTTTGGCCTTAAGGGAGCGGAAGCGCTTCCCAGACCTCAACAGTGAGAAGAGTCCATTGTTGAGATGGGAGAGGTCCATCATAATCTTCCTAGCTTTGGACTTGCACCGCTTGGTGTAGATGGACAGCAGGTCAGGGAGCTCTGATTGAATGATGCCTTCGGCCGAGCGCACCACTCTTTGCAGATCTCGTCTGTCCTGCTTGGTGCTGTTCCCAAACCAGGTGCAGATGTTTCCCGTCAGGATGCTCGTGATGGTGCAGGAGTAAAAGTTCTTGAGCACCTTCAGTGGCAGATGGAAGTCTCTAAGTCTTCTGAGGAAGAAGAGACGCTGACGGGCTTTCTTAACCAGGGTGTTGATGTGACAGGACCATGACAGGTCCTGAGTGATGGACACCCAGGTATCGGAAACTGTCCACTCTCTCCACTGGCGTGCCACTGATGATGAGGGGCTTGTAATTCCTCGCCTGCTTTGTAGTGAAGTCCACGATCAGCTCCTTAGTCTTGCTGACGTTTAGGAGGAGGTTATTCTCCTGGCACCAGGTCTCCAGGTTCCTAATCTCCTCCAGGTAGGCCGTCTCGATGTTGTCGGAGATCAGGCCCACAACAACAGTGTCGTCAGCAAACTTGACAATGGAGGTGGTGTCTGATGTGGCTACACAGTCATAAGTGTACAGTGAGTACAGCAGGGGGCTTAAAACACAGCCCTGAGGCACTCCAGTGCTGAGTGAGATGAAGGGGGAGACTTGTTTTCCCACCCTCACTGATTGGGGTCTGTCTGTGAGGAAGTTGAGGATCCACTGACACAGTGCTGAGCTGAGTCCTAGATCCGTCAACTTGGTGAAAAGCTTAGAGGGAATTATTGTGTTGAATGCTGAACTGTAGTCCACGAACAGCATCCTAACATAATTCCCTCTGCCAGTGTCCAGGTGACTCAGGGATGTGTGGAGCAGGTGAGATATGGCATCGTCTGTGGAACGATTAGTCCGGTAAGCAAACTGAAGTGAGTCGAAGGTACAGGAAGTGAAGAAGTGATGTGATCTCTCATCAGTCTTTCAAAACACTTCATCACAATTGAAGTCAGTGCTACTGGACGGTAGTCATTGTGGCAAGCGGGCTGTTGTTTCTTTGGAACAGGAACAATAATGGACTGTTTGAAGCACGTGGGAACCACTGCTTGGGCCAGGGAGAGGTTGAAGATCTCTGTGAACACCGGTGCTAGCTGGTCAGCACAGGCTCTCAGGACCCGGCCAGGGATTGCATCTGGTCCTGCTGCCTTCCTGGTGTTCACCCTCCTGAAGGTGTTCCTCACGGCATGCTCTGTGATGATGAATGCATTGTCTTCACTGGTGCACTCCGAGCGCGCACAGCCGTTTGTTGTTTTAATTGCTGCGGCGTCGAAGCGAGCATAAAACGTGTTCAGCTCATCAGCCAGTGAAGCGTCGGCATTCATCATTGAAGAAGCTGGTCGTTTATAGTCCGTTATAGTCCGCAGTCCTTTCCACAGGCTCCTAGCGTCGCACTGTCGTAGCTGTGACTCTAGTTTTTCCCCGTAGCTCTGCTTTGCCTTTCTGACCGCGCTGTGCACGTTGTAGGACGCAGCCTTGTATCGGTCCATATTACCGGAGACGAGCCCTTCATTGTAGGCAGCGGTGCGTGATCTCAGAGCGTCGCGGATGTTTTTATCCACCCACGGCTTCTGGTTGGGAAACGTTCGGATGATAGTTCTTTCTGCTGTGTCGTCCGCTAGTTTCCCGATAAATCCCACAACCGCTTCCGTAAACATGTTGATGTCATCAGAGCTGCGCCGAAACATGTCCCAGTCTGCGTCATCCAGTGCATCCTGCAGCGCGGCCACTGATTGGTCTGTCCAGCGAGCGACCTCCCTCCTGATTGGTGGTTGCTGCTTTAGCCTTTGTTTGTAGGCAGGCATGAGGAAGATGGCGGCATGGTCCGATTTTCCAAATGCCGGCAGGGGCTGAGCCTTGTAACAGTTCTTGAACGGGGTGTAGCAGTGGTCTAATGTCCTAGTGCCCGGGTGGGGCAGTTGATGTGCTGGTGAAGGTTGTGGAATGTCCGTTTGAAACCAGAGTGTCTCTACTGTAGCGAATTTGTGTGTTTTGCATGATGCCCATGCAAGATTATGGCAGATATAGCAAAAGTGGCGAAAAACCGCAAAAAGTAGAGAAGTTGGGGCAGAGCATCCAGCACGGCAGCCGACCTCACCGGTGCCATTTTTCTGAGTGTTTGGCTCTTAAACATAAACAGGTGCCCCAGCAATCAAAACAAGCTAAAGGGGTTAGCCTGGTCAAGTCGCTAAACTGCCCCTCTCATGTGACCACGAGTGAACCTGATAAGTGTTTTAAACCCTTCATTTTTGACGGTTTTGTCTCCTTTTTTTCAAGGTTGCGGTGAGAAACTCGTTTCCTATTCAGGGTGTTGAGTTTATAATGGGAAATGATATTGCTGGGGACAAGGTACTCCCTGTTCCTGAAGTGGTGGATAAACCCAGCTGTATCCCAGAAGAGGATGAGCTGTTGAAATCCCACCCTGATGTGTTTTCTGTCAGTGTTCTTACCAGGTCGCAAGCTCGTGCACTGGAGGAAGTGAACTTGAGTGAGACTGTTCTTGGATCTGTTCTAAATGAGGACAGAGAGCCAGCTGCTAGCCCTTCTAAATCCGCACTCGATGAACAGGGTCTGACTACTCTGTCTGAGGTTCTTCCTTTGCCAGCCTCACGTGAGTGTTTGAGCCATGCTCAGGAAAAGGATGAGTCACTCGCTAAGTGTTTTAAAGAGGTAAGCGAGATAACAAACAACAAAAATGGCAGAGAACCCCTACCTGCTTCCACTATGATGAACTAGTTAACACAGCAAGGTCACACCTTTGCTTACAATAAAAGAAAGAAAACCAAAGTTTCACAGAGTTTAAGTTCTCTCACACACACACACACACACACACACACACACACACACACACACACACACACACACACACACACACACACACACACACACACACACACACACACACACACAGACTAAGACCTGCTGCCCAAAACACTGAAACACTGCAGCTCACAGCTCTGGCAAAATGGGGGAAGTGGCAGGGGCGCGGCAGCTTAGGATGGCAGATCATATGCCGCGGCTGACGAGCTGCAACACACCTCAGCTGTGGCTCATGAGGCAGACCTGCAACACAAGAAAAGGAGAAAAAAAACCTCTCTCACAGAGGGAGAGCCACCAGAGGTCAGTGACCGTAACAATGCCCTTTGCCCTTTCAGTCTGTCCATTGCACTGTGGGTGATAACCTGAGGAAAGGCTCACCCCCACCCCCAAAGCTGCACAAAAGGCCTTCCACACATGAGAAACAAACTGAGCCCCCTGTCTGGAACAATGTCCCAAGGAATCACATGTAACCTAAAAACGTGATCAATGAGTAAGCGAGCGGTTTCGAGGGCAGAAGTGAGTTTAGTCAGAGGGACGAAATGGGCAGCCTTGGAGAACCTGTCAATGATGGTCAAAATAACCGAGTGGTTAGAGTAACGTGGCAAACCAGTAACAAAGTCCACAGAAATGTGCAACCAGGAACGACCTGGGACGGGCAGTCGGTGTAGCAGCCCGGGAGGCGCCTGGTGCGCGCACAGGTTTCACATGCTAGCACATATTCACGGGCATCACTCTCTAACGAGGGCCACAAAAAGAAGCGTCTCAATAGGGAAACCATATGACCCACGCCAGGGTGACAGGTGAAGCGAGACATGTGCGCCTAGTGCAGGTGTACGCACGGTAGACGAGACAAACAGCTTGCCAGGCAGATCCAAACCGGGGTCTGGTTCATTCCGTTGAGCACAGCGCACCAGGCCCTCAATCTCCCACGTCATGGCCCCCACCACGCAGGATGAGGGTAGACTCAGATTCAGGGAAGAATTGCCGTGACAATGCGTCAGGCTTAGTGTTTCGGGAACCCAGTCGGAAGGAGCTAAAAAATAGCTGCCACCTGACCTGCCTGGAGTTGAGCCGCTTAGCGGTCTGAATGTAGGTGGGATTTTTATGGTCAATTCAAATCAAAAATGGCTGTTCCGCTCCCTCTAACCAGTGACGCCACTCCTCAAGAGCCAACTTAACTACTAGAAGCTCGTGATTGCCTACCTCGTTGGGTGAACGTTGAGACAGCACGGCTCCTGCACCCGTATCAGAAGCATCCACCTCCACAACAAACTGTCTGGCAGTATCGGGATGGGCGAGAATGGGTGCAGAGCAAAACTATTTTTTAACCGGGAATGCTGGGAATGCCTGCTCAGCTTCAGATGTCCAAAAACTCGAGCCGGGGATGTCAGTCTGCAGTACACATTCCAAGTGAACTACATGAACAACAAATGTAGAGCCAATCTAGGATGTTTCACTTCACTGCAGTCAATGGACTCAATGATAAGGATAATCAATTCAAATGTAAAGAGGTCCAGTTACAGAGAATATCCTTAAACAAAGATTCAAGATTCAAAGTGTTTATTGTCATATGTACAAGAAGAAAAAGCATTTTTCTTTGCAATGAAAGTCTTTCTTTGCTCCCAAACACAAATGCTGGTTAGGTTTCAGAAGATCATAAAGTTCCACATACATTATAATTCAATACAAGATTTATATTGAAGTAGCCTAACACTGGTATCAGTGTCTGCAGTCAACAACAGGATGTCAAATAAAGAAAGTACAGTTTAGCTATAATTATTATTAAATTTCACAATGAAGGTGCAGAGAATAAAATAGAAACATCAAACATCTGAACTCTGGAATGGGTCTGACAAGAAGAGCATCTGAGTTCAGATCTGAACTGCAGCCCGCCTATTGGTGACCAAGGCTCTATGATGTGTTGCCAAAAGTGTCAAACAACACCCAGTGGTACTGTGAGCTGCACATGAACCACAGGTGTTAAAACAAAATCACCCATCAGTTCACGTCTCTGTTTTTGCTGACTCATGGTTGGATCACATCCTGTGAGCTCAACAGAAAATGCTCGGTGCTTTTAAGAACCTGATAAAAGAGAGATAAGAAGAAATGTTCTGCTGAGAAAAGTATTTTTATCTCATGTGTTGTCACAGTATGCGCTGGCAGACCGTGGGGTTGTGGGGAAAGAGGACCCAAATGCTGGACTCTTGGAAGCAGACAGTGTGTTTATTTACAGTGTCGTAAATAATTGCACAACAAAGAATCCCCCGATTGCCATTCCGTGTCTTCTTCCTAGTGCTCATGCTCCATGTCTCCGCTCCCGTGATACTCCTTGCACACTGCCCCCTGAAGATACCTGTAAACTGGTGCTCAAACACACATATGCACCGAGGGACAGCAGCACCAAAAATACACAAGTCCAGAAACTATTCCTGAGCCCTGGGTCGCTCAGACCCAGCTCCTTGACATGTGTGGAGCAACACAGTTTTATGAAAAGAGCTGATGAATGTCAACTAAAAATAAGCAAGTTCATCTGGGACTCTCCTCAGCTCTTTCTGGGACAGTGGCGCGGCTGCCCCTCTGTTGGTCTTCCTTGGTCT
This sequence comes from Pelmatolapia mariae, assembly GCF_036321145.2. Classification (NCBI taxonomy): domain Eukaryota; kingdom Metazoa; phylum Chordata; class Actinopteri; order Cichliformes; family Cichlidae; genus Pelmatolapia; species Pelmatolapia mariae. Next base: position 4,118,733 of record NC_086237.1, on the reverse strand, counting down.
CTTGTGTTCTGGGGGCCTCTGGATGTCTGGAGTTTTGATCTCCTCCATACCTGCTTCATGCCCTGGAGGATGGGACTGTGGCCCCCCACACCCTCTAGCAGATCATTACATTAAGGAACCTTTTAAATACAAGCGCGCTCATGCTCACAGGTGTACACACAGGTGATCACACACACAAACTACACCCTTTTTGGCTCCTACCTCAAAGCACACTGTGCGCTGTCGATCTTACGTGCTGCACAATAATGTTTAATATTAAGTATTTAGTGTTATATTCCCATATATCATTGTGATGTTGGTAATTCTATTACTCTCGTTTTCTTCTGCTTGTTTTCTTTTTTCTTTCTCAACAGGTGATCCAGGTGATCGATATATGTATTTTTTGTCTGCTTATTTTGTTGGTTTTTGTTTTTTGCCCTTTATCCCCGTCCCTCTTCTCCGCTGTTTTTTTTTTTTGTTTTGTTTTGTTTTTTCCCCCCTCTTTCTTTCTCCCTTTTCTTTTCCCCTGTCCCGTATCTAGCAAGTAAAAAAAATAAAATAAAATAAAATAAAATAAACAATAAAAGGTAAATCAAATGGACCATTACGGCAAGGCTGGGATGGTCCATTTGGTAAAGTAAATCCGTTGGGCATCTTTCTTCGCCTTTAGACAATAATTCTGATGGCAAAAGAACCAAACGGGACAGGTTTAAAAAAAAAAAAAAAAAAAAAAAAAAAAAAAAAAAAAATAAGCAAGTTATGTGACTTTACCAAATTAAAAACATTTCAAAAATACATTAAAAATATTTAAAAATAAATAAAGCAAATAATAATAATAATAATAATAATAATAACAAATATGCAAACAAAAGACAAAAAAGCCCAGATTATATAAGTAGGTTTTCATTTATTTATTTTCCACATATGAGGAACTGACTGTGCTCACTCAATAATTACGCCTTATACAATAAAACAATGTGACCAATAAATAATGGAAGAAATTCCAATACAGTACCATTCACAGAGAGTTGGGGAATGGCTGCAATCACAGCATTGTAAGATGGTGACAGATGTACCCTTAGGCCCCCTCCTCGATTCAGAGATGGTCTTTCCCTTTTTACATAAATGGCCTCCTTGACTCCGCGCTCAAACCAGCGTTCCTCCCTGTCCAGGATGTGTACATCCTCATCATTGAAAGAGTGTCCACTGGCCTGTAGGTGTAAATAGACTGCAGAGTCCTGGCCTGACGAGGTAGCTCTTCTGTGTTGTGCCATCCGCTTTGCCAGAGGGTGTGTGGTCTCCCCGATGTATGAATCCTGGCAATCCTCCTAGTACTTCACAGCGTACACTATGTTACTCTGTTTGTGTCGGGGGACCCGATCCTTGGGGTGGACCAATTTTTGCCACAGCATGTTTTGGGGTTTAAAAACCACAGCGACGCTGTTTAGAAAAGATGCATCACCTCCATCGTTCAGGGTTTGGTTATGTGAGATTATTGCATGTTTGTATATTGAAGAAGTTTGTTATCTTCTGGATTACACTCACTTTAAGTTTGCCAAAATCTGGGGCCTTTCTCAATTATATTAATGGGGATTCAGAACTGAAGGAGCTTCTCAGATGAGAGGTGAAACATCTTCAAGCAACTTAAACAAGTCCAGATGCTTTTCTTTCCAAGCTCCTTAGACTACAATGACCTGAGAACCTTCACAGACAGAGACAATGGGGATTCAACATAAACTGACCCATTTGACTGCACTTTGTGTTTATGTGAAACTGCACTTCTGCTGGACTCTGATTCCTTCTTGGACTTGTTCTCCACATCTTCTGGACTTGGTGAACTCTCTGTTGCCCGGTCTAAGCTCATACAAAAGATCATCTTCTTTGAACACTAGCATTTCTGTTGAACTTTTGGTTTGGACTGGCTAACCGGTGTATTTTGTCTTTTCTTGTCCTGTTTTCCTGTTCAGGCTTTTTCTTTTTTCTGTGCTTGAATGTTATTTTCATTGAATTTTGTGTCCCTTGTCTGGTGTGATTTTATGTAATTTTGAACTTAAAATCTTACAAATAAACATTAAAAATGCTTCTTAACTGTTCCGATACTCCTGACACGTATGGGATCACTACAGGTTTTTGCTTATTCAGCAGTTGTCCTTCTCAGGGGATGGTGTTCGCTCTGTGTTGTAGCGTCCTAATGACACCCAGTTTGTGCTCCAGTGGATGATGAGAGTCAAACCTTAGATACTGATCCGTATGTGTAGGTTTACGGTACACGTCAGCTTTTAGATGTCCCCCATTACTGATGGAAATCTCACAGTCTAAGAAGGCTAACCTGCCACTTTTCATATCCTCCCTGGTGAATTTGATGTGTCGGTTCACCGAGTTAAAGTGATCCGTGAATTGTGGTACGTCCTGAGATTTGATTTTCACCCAGGTGTCATCCACATACCTGAACCAATGACTCGGTGGTGTTCCAGGGTAGGATAGGAAACTGTTTTCCACTTCCTCCATGTACAAATTGGCCACGATGGGTGAAACTGGGGAGCCCATGGCACACCCATGTTTCTGCCTGTAGAACTGACCCTTGTATGTGAAGTAGGTGGAATGAAGACACAGTTCAAACACACTTGGTCGATGCTGAGAGTGGTCCTGTTGCTGAGGTTGGTGTCATCCTGTAATCTCTTACGGACTACGTCCAACGCTTCCGTGACTGGGATGCAAGTGAAGAGAGATGTAACGTCATATGAGACCATGGTTTCATCTGCCTCCATAATGACATCTCTCACCTTCTCAACAAAGTCCAGGATGTTCTGGATGTGGTGTTCAGAGCTGCCCACCAGCGGGTTGAGGATCAAAGCCAGAAACTTGGAGATGTTATAGGTGACAGAGTTGATCATACAGATAATTGGCCTTAAAGGTGCACCCTGTTTATGTATCTTCAGTAAACCATACAGACTTGGTGTAGATTCCCCTGGGTACAGCCTGTGGTATGAGTCAGTAAGTAAGGAGTCAGTGCCACTGGCCGGTAGTCATTCAGGCATGAGGGCTTGTTGTTCTTGGGGACAGGGATGACAGTAGATCTCTTGAAGCATGTGGGGACCACAGACTTAGCCAGGGGCTCGTTGAAAATTGAAGTGAACACACCTGCTAGCTGGTTAGCACAGCACTGCAGCAGAAGGCCGGTGATGCCGTCTGGCCCAGCCACTTTCCTTGTCCTCACTCTCCTCAGCAAACGTTCCTGTCCTCGCCAAAAACCTGACCTATCACCCAGCTCAGGTTCTAATTCTAATCAGTCTGTTTTCAGATGCATGCATCAAGATCTTAAATCTTATCAAATCACCATATTTTTCTATTCCTGTAAACAATGATTCAACAAAACTTAACCATTAACATGGTTAACCATTAACACCATTAACACCATAACAAAACAGTAACCATTAACATTCAAAATACAACACATCATAACTATTTCAAAACTATGTGGAAATAAAACAACAACATACACATGTGAGTTCAGCTCAGAGGTATCAAAGCAGTCTGCTTAATTTCTCCACACTATAGGCCTATTTGTGAGAGAAAAATGCACCAAAAATTGCCCTCTAGGTTACTTTAAACTCACAGTGAAATTCACAGCTTCAGAGGGGCTAAGGAACATGTTGCTCACCGCTTCTCTGTCTCACAAAGCTGAACACACTGGTATTGGACTGCTGCAGATCTCTGGATGAAAGGTGAGAGGTTAGCCTGTGAGAGACCGAGCATTAGCGTGATCACGACGGTAAGTCTCTACAAGTTTTTTTCTTCCGAATAACACTCGTCTTACCGACGTTGCTTCTCTCCTTCACATCCAGCCACTCGACTCCGGAGTTCCAGCAGGTAAGTATGCCGGCTTTCCCTTCTCTCAAATTCTGTGTTTTTTCCTCTCTTTCATCCCTGTGATTCTCAGTTTAAGCAGCAGATGCCTTCACTCCTGTTGCTGAGATGGGAAAAAAACCCAGAGGACCACGCGCCTTCACCTCACTTCCTGTCTGACAGGGTGAATGTGGCCTGCGTAGGCTCTGACTGGTTGCTGAGCGCTAGGTACCCCCACGTGGGGTGAGTTGAGAGGTGCATTCAATTGTCATAGGAATTATGACACTTTGTTGATGTGAACAGTTAAATTAAAATGAATAAATACTCTCTCTTTCGTCACCTTTAGGGCGATCGTGGCTCAAGAGTTGGGAGTTCGCCTTGTAATCGGAAGGTTGGACAGTCTCGGTCGTTGTGTCCTTGGGCAAGACACTTCACCCGTTGCCTACTGGTGGTGGTCAGAGGGCCCGGTGGCGCCAGTGTCCGGCAGCCTCGCCTCTGTCAGTGCGCCCCAGGGTGGCTGTGGCTACAATGTAGCTTTCCATCATCCGTGTGTGAATGTGTGTGTGAATGGGTGGATGACTGGATGTGTAAAGCGCTTTGGGGTCCTTAGGGACTAGTAAAGCACTATACAAATACAGGCCATTTACCATTTAAAAACATGATTTACAACCTGAATAGGTAATAAAGCGATAGATCTTTCAGCCCAATTCTATAACATTCTCTGACTGGAAGAAATTTGTTTATCATTTAAACCTATTTTCTGCACATTCCAGCACATAAAATAAAATAGTGTTTGTGTTTACACTCAGTCTTTCAAATAGATGCAAGTAAAACACAGCAGAAAATAAATAAAATCAAAGACTAGCGGTCCTGTTGCTCTATTTTCACCTGTAAAGCAGGAGTGGGGCAGGCGGAGGTTTGCCCTGGTGCAGGTGTGCCGCAGCGGTCAGTTGAAGAATCCGCGGGTTTGTCTGTGAATTTCACATTTCCATGGCACCGTAGCATACTCGGTGCTTGTGTGGAAGTTTAGGGGTTTTTTCGCTGTAATAAGAAGTTTTCTTCCCAGGCAGTGAACAACGGACGCTAATGTTTTTGTCACTTTTTACGGAATCAAACTCAAAGTAAGGTCAGTACTTCCACGCTTTAAACGCTGCATGCTCATACTCACTCGCACACTCGATGTCATGGTGTGTGGAAGAAGCGGACTCGAGCGCAGATCTCCTTGCAATGAGACAGTGAATTTATTTACAGACAAACAAAAACAGTCCAGTGAAATCCCTCGGCCGTGGCTCCCCGTGGTCCATTCACCCAGCTCCCGTGTTCTCCTCTCCACCTCCTGGTGCGAAAGACAAAAAAAGGAGTAAACAGCAATCCGAAAGCGAGTTGGAAAGAGCACACGATCAAAACACTACTAACGAGCTTAGTCTAATGATCCAGCACTGAATGAAGCCTGGTCACCGCGTTAAATACACCGGGGTCTGATGGTGGATAATTCACGGCAGCTGGTGAATGTTAATTAATCGGCGGTGTGCCGAGGCGCCGAACGGAGCTACTTCTGGGTCGGCGGACCTGCGCCATCAAAATAAACACAAACATAAATGATCAGGTCGCCCAGCAGGGCTGGTCAGACCATGACACTCGATATATTGTGCATTGTTGATCTGCACACAGCTGTTGCCACGAAAGTCGCACTCGCTTACGTCATTGTCATGAGACACTCTCGCAAAAAAATCACGGTTTTAGTAATGCAGCGTGCTTCCAGGAAAGTAACGGTAATCTAATTACCTTTTTTACAATAGTAATCCATTACTTTACTCGTTGCTTGAAAAAAGTAATCGGATTACAGTAACGCGTTACTTATAACGTGTTACTGCCCATTTCTGCTTGCCTCTGTCAGTGCGCCCCAGGGCAGCTGTGGCTACAATGTAGCTTGCCATCACCAGTGTGTGAATGGGTGGATAACTAAAATGTAGCGTAAAGCCCTTTCAGGTCCTTAGGGACTAAGTAAAGCGCTATACAAATACAGGCCATTAACCATTTTATCATTGGTGTAAATGTGTTTGTTTGTTTCTTTTTCATCTGGGCTACATCTGCATCTGAGGCTGAATCACAGATGTTTCCTATAATCCTGTACATGTTGTTTGCTCATACTGACACGCAAGCTTTAGGCAGTCCTTACCAAAGTGGGTTAAAGAAATTACCATTAACTGGCCCCCACACTCACTTAAACTAAATCCAACCAATCACCTGGAACATTATGTTTCAGTCCATTCGACGCCTGCAGGTAGCACCTCAGATTGTCCAGGAGTTCAGTTACTCCCTGGTCCATTACTGCGAGGAGATCCCCAAAATACCACCTGTCATCTCATTAGGAGCATGACCCAAGGTTATCAGGCAAGAATTCAAGCATGTGGGGGCCGTACTGCTGAGTACCATTTTGAGTTGTTGCAATGAAATTTTCAATTCAATTTTATTTATATAGTGCCAAATCACAACAAAAGACACCTCAAGGCGCTTCATAGATACAGAGAAAAACCCAACAATCATATGACCCCCTATGAGCAAGCACTTTGGCGACAGTGGGAAGGAAAAACTCCCTTTTAACAGGAAGAAACCTCCAGCAGAACCAGGCCCTGGGAGGGGCGGGGCCATCTGCTGCGACCGGTTGGGGTGAGAGAAGGAAAACAGGATAAAGACATGCTGTGGAAGAGAGACAGAGATTAATAACAGATATGATTCAATGCAGAGATGTATATTAACACATAGTGAGTGAGAAAGGTGACTGGAATGGAAAAACTCAATGCATCATGGGAATCCCCGGCAGCCTACGTCTATTGCATCATAACTAAGGGAGGATCCAGGGTCACCTGGTCCAGCCCTAACTATATGCTTTAGCAAAAAGGAAAGTTTGAAGCCTAATCTTAAAAGTAGAGATAGTGTCTGTCTCCTGAATCCAAACTGGAAGCTGGTTCCACAGAAGAGGGGCCTGAAAACTGAAGGCTCTGCCTCCCATTCTGCTTTTAAGTACTCTAGGAACAACAAGTAAGCCTGCAGTGTGAGAGCGAAGTGCTCTAATAGGGTGATATGGTACTACAAGGTCATTAAAATAAGATGGGGCCTGATTATTTAAGACCTTGAATGTGAGGAGCAGGATTTTGAATTCTGGATTTAACAGGAAGCCAATGAAGGGAAGCCAATACAGGAGAAATCTGCTCTCTCTTTCTAGTCCCTGTCAGGACTCTTGCTGCAGCATTTTGGATTAACTGAAGGCTTTTCAGGGAGTTTTTAGGACATCCTGATAATAATGAATTGCAGTAGTCCAGCCTGGAAGTAATAAATGCATGAACTAGTTTTTCAGCGTCACTCTGAGACAGGATTTTTCTAATTTTAGAGATGTTGCACAAATGGAAGAAAGCAGTCTTACATATTTGTTTAATATGTGCATTGAAGGACATGTCCTGGTCAAAAATGACTCCAAGGTTCCTCACAGCATTACTGGAGGCCAAGGTAATGCCATCCAGAGTAAGAATCTGGTTAGATACCATATTTCTAAGATTTTCAGGGCCGAGTACAATAACCTCAGTTTGATCTGTATTAAGAAGCAGAAAGTTAGCAGCCATCCAGGTCTTTATGTCTTTAAGACATTCCTGCAGTTTAACTAATTGGTGTGTGTTATCTGGCTTCATGGACAGATAGAGCTGGGTGTCATCTGCATAGTAGTGAAAATTTATGCTATGTCTTCTAATGATACTGCCTAAGGGAAGCATGTATAATGTAAACAGAATTGGTCCTAGTGTTGCGCTCTAAAAGTAGTTATAGAACTTGCATTTTCTGAATCATTGGAAAAATCTCTAAAGACTATTCTTATTTAATATTGTGTTGTTTTTGGACACATTTCTAGTTAATTTTTGTAGTTTACTAGCTCCAGGAGGTTAGAGTTCAGACGAGTGATGTCATCAGTAAGCACAGAAAAAAACAGTGGGCGTTTCTCAATATGCGTACTTGTGCGTACTTGCGTTCTCGTGTACTCGTGATACGTCATCAGTCGGAGACCAAGTACTGTTCCAATTCGAAGTACGCATCAAGCCGAGAACGCGAAAAAGTCCCGAATGTGTTCTCGCTCCGCCCGTTTTATCGAGCATGCATCGGTGTGGACTTGGTACAGCTAAATATCCCAGAATGCATTTCGTCCAGAACAGCGGACTCCCGGCACATCGTTTTCAACCCCCCCCGCCCGCGGTCTTTTCGCTACTCAGGTTAAACAAACCCCAGCAGCTGTCTATTGTATTAAATGTCCACTAAAATAAAAATAAAAGCGTTCTAACATCTCACCTGCTTGTTTTTATTAAGGTATGTACACGTATGTACATGTACACTATTTTTATTAATAGAGGTTGTAACAGTCACAATGGTGTGGTGTCCCTTTAAGACACTCAGGTCGAGGGTTGGTGGTGTCATCAGGTTGTGCCACTGCTCTCTCTCTCTGTGATTCTCTGGACATGTGCTTGCACGCTAGTGCATGAGGTGGGACCGATGTTATGTTTTACCTCTCCAGACACCTTTTATTTTTGCAACGTATGGGTTGTACGAACACTGTGCGCTGTTTGTTAAGTTGCAGCCGTTCAACCGGGCTCGTATGGTTGGAGAAGAGAATGTGCATTAAAGGATACGCTGTGGAATTCCTAGTACCAGTGTGATCGTGTATTCTTCCTACTATCCTGCTAAGGTTTCTACCGCCTCCTCTCAACCACTAAACACAACCCAACGTTACAAGGTTTCACTACTGAGGTTAAAAATGATATATAAGTCACTTAGATCACTTCTAAATGTTAATGTTTGGTTTATTTCAGTGTTTTATTTGTTCCTGAGTAAACCGGTTTGGCTGTGATTAAAGTTAAGCTTCATAACATGTTACTCACAGTTAAATTAAGAGGGGACGGCAGTAGAAACTCCGGACCTGTGACATCATCACATACGCTGGTGTTCCAATTGTACAAATCGCGAGTCCGTGCTCGCGTTCTCGGCGAGTCCGTACTCCCGTGCGTTCTCGGCCAGTACGTACTCGCCGAGAACGCGAGTACGTACTCGCGTACTTGAAAATTGAGAAACGGCCAGTGTCTGAGATGTGCGGGAGCGATGTTTTTGCTGATGATATGCTATGCTGCCTGTAAACTCCAAACCTGAACTGAGGAGAATAAAGTTGCCGAAAGGAGAATGGAGTCATGTCTCTCTGAGGGTGCAACATAATCTTGGTGTTTCCGCCGGTTTGGAGTTTATACCGCAAAGAAGGACGAGCTACAGGTGACTAGCCTCGCTCACTACCCCCCACCTGAACTCGTACGGCAGTGCCATCCCTCCAAGAAAAGGCAGTGAAGGTAAAAGTTTTCGCCATGTCTAAAGTACAGCAGATGTCTCCTGATTGGGAGCAACTTCTTGAGGAGATAGAGGAAAAGTTACTTACACTGCTAGCACCGGATCTGAATGAGATTTGTGCTGCCCTCAGTTTAGCCGTGGATGAAAGTGAAAAAGACTTACCTCGTAAACTGAGGCGACGCATTCTCCAGTACTTAGAGGGAGAGGATGTTACTGCACGAGAAGATGAAGGAATGTCTCTGTTGTTGGAATTAGATGACAAAATTAATGAAGTGAAGCAAAAGAGATGCGAAAGTAATGCCCCGTTGTCTCAACAAGTGGTACAAGAGCACTACCCTGTGGCTGAAAATGTGATAGCACCCAGTAATTCAGACGAGCAGAGAGAAAGTGTTTCTCATCTGAATGCTACACGAGTCACCCCTGTCGCTACTCAAAGTGTACACCCACTGTACCGACGGGATCTGAAAATAATGGGTCAAATTGGAGAACCAAACCAAAAGGACAAATTAACATACACTAGCTTGGAAAGACAAATCCAGAGGGCATTGAAGAGGGGATATGATGAAGGAGACATTGTTGAAGCCATCATTCAAGCTATAACCCCAGGAACAAAACTGAAAAGCTATCTTGAGAGTAGGGCTGCCACAAACGATTATTTTGATAGTCAACTAGTCACCGATTATTTTTGCGATTAGTCGACTAATCAGATCATGCATCCATTGGACGTAAAACATACAGCTTATTGCACCAGCAGCATCTGCTCTTATATAACTATCATTAGCTTACAGCTTTAAGTGTTTAAGGTATGTGCTAACTAAAAATAAAGACAAGATGATGGTTTATTAAATTTTAATGAAATTTGCAGATTGTTTCGGTGAAGTTTAATAAACTCCTTGCTATCTAAAATATAACAGGACACCGGAGTATATTCTCGAGCATCTCACACTTCTGATAACCAGTTGTCTGCTTGACGTTTATTCAGCTGTGTAAAAACTATAACTTTAATCTCAGCCAAACCGATTTACTCAGTGGTGGGTTTGAAAACGATTTGCCGGGAGTCCGGTGTTCTCACGGGCTCTAGTGAGCCTTTCCCTCCGGCTAGCTATCGAGCTACTGGTTAACAGACGTCTCCAAAAACGTCGGAGCGCTTTTGAAAATATGTGGTGTCTTGATAAACTGAGCAGATGTTTGAGGTTTACACAGTTACATTCTCGCCTGAAAATATGTTAAACGTTTATTTTGTGACCCAGAAAGAATAATAAGAGTAATATTAAAACTAACTAGCTGCCACCATTGTTGGAAACTGAGCTGGGCTGCGCTATGGATTCTGGGACAGAGCTACTTCTTCTTCTTCGGGTTTTAACGGCAGCTGGCATCCTTGTACATGCAGTGCTGCCATCTTCTGTTTCAGTCCGTTATTACACTCTTAAATCCTGCTACTTATTCCTGCGTCTTTTGCAGTGTTGGGTAAGTTACTTTAAAAAAGTAATTAATTACTATTACTAATTACTTAGTCAATATTGTATTTAAAATACTTATCTAATTACTGTGTCAGAAAAGTAACTTAATTACTACATAAGTATTTAACTAAATACTTCTTAAAATCCATATAAACCTTGAGTGGACAAACAATAGAAATTAAACTCTTTAAATAATAAATAATTTTTTTTAAAGACGGACACGCTACAGTATGCAGCGGTAGCATCTGTTCCACAATGTAGCCTGGCAGGGCTGGACTGGGACAAAAAAAATCGGCCCGGGCATTTTGACAAGAGACTGGCCCACCAGGTATTATAGGAAAAGCCATAAAGCCTTTGAATGAAAACAAACGCTGTTGTCACAGTGATGTACACTGTCTTGTTGGTATAAATGTATCAATCTAATAAACTTAAACCTACACCATCCTCCCTATTCTGGTATTGGTCGAGTTAACCTCCTGAACTATCTACAACACATAGTGAAAACCTGAAAGTAAGACAGAGAAGACTAGAGGTGAGACATGATCATTACTGATTACTGATGACAGATTTAGATATATTTTCATAAATCATTCATTTGCCACATCAATAAACAGCATGGCAGGGCAAAATATTTTTTCTAACATGGCAACCTTTAAAAAGTGAAAGGAGACAGAGAGACAGGTGAGAAAGAAAAACTTAATTGACTTTTTGATGGCATTTCACACACAGTACTGGTACAGTATCTAGAAAATGTGGGAAAATGCTGGCATCATAAACAGTACTTAGCTACTTCTGAAGAAATTATGATGGGACCCTAAAAAATTACTATGTACAATAATGGATTTCTATACATTTTACATCAGATGAAAACGTTTGTTGTAAGATTCAGAGCGATAAACAAACAAGAGAGAAAAGCCGATCAGCTGATCACTGATCAGTTTCATGATTGAAGTAGAAACAGAGGGAGATCACCATCGGCCCACCGGGCAAATGACCGGTATGCCCGATGACCAGTCCAGCTATGTAGCCTGCAGTCATTTTTTAAGCTCACCTTCAGACGCTTTCTGTGCTGCTGAAGTAAAATCACGTTTTGCTGCTTAGCAGGAGTTGCTGCAGTGTTATCCATGGATGATGAACAAGGATCACTCAGAAGTGTTCGTCTATGCTCTCGTGTCAGGCGCTTCAGTAGATTACTCGCGCTATTAACAGCAGCCGATAGTTTTTTCTCCCCAGCACATAGCTTACATGTTGCTGTAATATTCTTGTCTGCTTGTTTCAGAAAAGTGAAGAGACGGGAATATGTCCATTTCGTAAAACAGCCACACGCTTCAGCCGAGTCCGACGTCTTCCGCTGTAGAATACGACTATGCAGCAAACTGGCGCGAAATGACGTGCAGCTGCACTACAGCGATGTTAAAGCGGCAGAGTTTACTTCTACGTTTAGAAGATAAATTAATGAAATTAAATAATGATATTCAGCGAGTTTAATTATTTTACAATGTAACGCAAGTACATTGTAAGTAACTGTAATTAAAATACCTAAAAATGAACAGTAATTAGTTACTCTACTTTTTCAGTGGAAAAGTAATTACAGTAACGCGTTACTTAGTAACGCGTTACACCCAACACTGGTCTTTTGGGATCTTACAAAGCTTCAAACGACGCGTCGACTATTAAATTAGTCGTCGACGATTTTGATAGTCGACATAATCGTGACTAGTCGACTAATCGTGGCAGCCCTACTTGAGAGTAGAGTAGATTTGACTTTGCAAGCTCTCAGGCAAATATTACGGACTCATTACATTGAGAAAGATGCCACAGAGTTGTATCACTCGCTCACACGTGCTGTACAGGAGCCAAAAGAAACTCCAATCCAGTTTTTGATGCGAGCAATGGATTTGAGACAACAACTTATTCTTGCTTCAGAGAGAGTTCAGTCTGGTTTAAAGTACAGTTCGGAGCTCATCCAAAATCAGTTTCTCCAGACAGTACTCACTGGCCTCCATGATGACACCATCCGAGCTGATGTGAAGCTATACCTGCAAAATCCTAAGATCACAGATGAGGCTCTTCTGGAAAAAATGACTGCGGCGTACAGTCTGGAAATGGAAAGAAGGAATAAGCTGCCAGCTGCATCAAGAGCAAAGATGATCAAAGTTGCAGCAGTAAGTGGGGAAGATCCAGAGGTGGAGAAAGAAAGCAGTATGCACACATCAAACAGTAAGAACAAGCAAGGTGGAGCAGTCAAACGAGACACATTAATGGATAAAGTTGATCAAGGCAACAAGGCTATATGTGAGGCTCTGCAGAACCTCACCACTCACATTGCCAGCCTCCAGCAGACCGTTAAGCCTCAGCACATGAGAATGGCCGAACCACCTGACCGGAAATACCAATCACAGCCTAGGAGCACAAACATTAGACAGTGCCAGCAGTGTCAATCATCCAATACAGGAAGCAAATGCGACCACTGTTACAAATGTGGCAGTACAGAACACTGGGCAGCAGGTTGTCGTAGGAAATAGTGCTCAGCTAATTCAAGTAAGATCGAAATCATACTTAACCCTGAAGGGGAGAAGCACCAAACCGACCCATTCAGCCTCAAAGCACCCCTCACTGGTAAACAACAACAAATGGCGAAGCTGGTAGGCAAAAGATGCCAGGTCCGTGGCTTCTTAGGAGGTGTGGACACCACAATATTGTGGGACACCGGCTCACAAGTATCGATAGTGGGGACGAACTGGAGAAAGAAACACCTGCCTGATGCTGAAATGAGGTCAGTGGAAGAGCTGCTCGAAGAGGGCGCTTTAGAGCTCTCGGCTGCTAATGGGACCAGTATTCCATATGAAGGATGGACAGAGACTGAGTTCAGCCTGTCCAAAAATGCGGTGGCTGGGATGACCAACAGACCCGTCCAAGTTCCAATCCTAGTCGCCAGTGGTGACATTGAATGCCCCATCATCGGCTTTAATGTGATAGAAGAATTAGCTTTGAGAAATGACACCAGCGAAGACTGTATCCCCCCAGGGCATATGCTGGACAGATTGTGCTCAGCATTCGAGGTGGGGTGCAAAACTGCAAGAGCTGTCCTGTCTGTCCTAAAGAAACAAACACCTGACAGCCATCCCCACATAGCCCGAGTAGGAAGGCGACCTGTAACCATCCCAAAGCGTAACATGATGACAGTGCAATGTGGTTGGTTAAATAAGAGTGTGTTGAGTGGGTCACATGCAGTGTTGGAGCCGAACTGTGAGAAACCATGGCCAGCAGGCCTAGTTGTTAGAGAACAGCTAATTCAGCTCCCCTCAGAAGGTAATGCTAAAGTTGCAGTGACTGTGGAAAATATGACTGACCATGATATCACCCTCTGTGGTCGCACTACACTGGGGTGGCTGCACAATGTTGATGCCATCTACATGCCGCAGGTAAAATGTATGGAGGGTGAGCTTTCTAAAACATCAGACAGTGCTTCCTCACCCACAGCGCAGTCCAGTCAGACAACACAAACTGAGCCCTGGGACCCACCAGTGGATTTGAGCCATCTGACAAGTGACCAACAGCAGCAGGTAAAACAGATGCTGAGGGAAGAATGCAATGTTTGGGACACAGGATGCATTAAAGATCTAGAGCTGGAGATACAGCTAAAAGACAATGTGCCTGTGCAAAAGACATATAATGCAATCCCCAGACACCTATATCAGGAGGTAAAAGCACACATACAAGACTTACTCAATCGGGGCTGGATCCAAAAGTCTTGTTCTTCATATTCTTCGCCTGTGGTATGCGTCAGGAAGAAAGATGGTGGCCTTCGCTTGTGTGTAGACTATAGGCTCCTGAATGCAAAGACACTGCCCGACAGACATCCCATCCCGAGAATACAGGAGATCCTGGAAAACCTTGGGGGCAACTCCTGGTTCACAGTATTGGACCAGGGAAAGGCTTATCACCAGGGTTTCATGAGTGAGAACAGCAGACCCTGTACCGCATTTATAACATCATGGGGACTCTATGAGTGGGTGAGGGTCCCATTTGGCCTTACTAATGCCCCAGCAGCATTCCAGCGCTACATGGAGGGATGCCTGGGAGACCTCAGGGATGAAGTGTGTGTCCCATATTTGGATGATGTAATCGTCTTTAGCTCAAGCTTCGAACAACACATCCAAAATGTGAGGAGAGTGCTACAGCGACAAAGAGAATGTGGTATCAAATTAAGGCCACAGAAGTGTGACTTTTTCAAACGTGAAGTCTGCTATGTGGGGCGAGTAGTTTCAGCAGAGGGATACAAGATGAACCCCAAAGAAGTCGAAGCAGTGCAAGCCCTGAAACAGGAGAAACCATCGACTGTGAGAGAGGTGAGAAAGTTGATGGGTTTCCCTAGCTACTACAGACCCTACATACAAGACTTCTCGAGGACAGCCAAACCCCTCTATGAACTCTTAGCAAAGCCTAAGTCTGAACACAAGCAGCGTGGAAAGAGTAAGGAGTGCCACCGCAAATCTGCCCAGCTGCCACCATCCCATCCAATCCAGTGGATGACAGTTCACCAAGAGACATTGGCCAAAATAGTAAACCAGCTGACAAACCCACCAGTAATGGCATATCCGGATCTAGAGAAACCATTTGTTCTTCATGTAGATGCCTCTGAGGATGGTTTGGGTGCAGTCTTGTACCAGCGTCAAGGGACTGCCCTTGAGTCATAGGCTATGGCTCACGGACACTGACAGCTGCAGAAAAAAACTACAAGCTACATTCAGGCAAGCTGGAATTCCTGGCACTGAAATGGGCCATAACAGAACGCTTTCGTGATTATCTGTTTCATGCGCCTCATTTTACTGTGTACAGTGACAATAACCCGCTAACATACGTCATGAAGTCAGCGAAACTTAATGCAGCTGGACACCGCTGGGTGGCGGAGTTGGCAGATTATCGGTTCACTCTTAAGTACAGGCCAGGGGCAGCGAATCGAGATGCAGATTTCTTATCAAGAAGAGGAAAGCCCATTGAAGACATCATGCAGGAATGCACAGAGGAATGTCAGCAGGAGGCCATTGAATGTATTGGGAAAGCACTAGAGAGAGAGAGAACAGGAGACATGAGCTGTCACCTGTTGTGTCAACGCGCTTCCAGAGGGATGCATAATCTCAGAGCCAATTCAGCCATTTGCAAGTGACGACATCAGGGAAGCCCAGGATGCAGACATAGCCATAAATCGAGTTTTGTCCCTGAAAAGAACACACACCTATCTGAAGCATAAAGAAAAGATGGTGGAGAGTGAGGCAGTTAGGTACCTTCTTTGGCAGTGGCCCCATTTGCAGATTGATGGAGATGGCATTCTGAGGCGTGAGACCACAAGGAGAATGCAGTTAGTTGTTCCTGACTTATTAAAGCCCATGGTCTACAAACATCTACATGAGGAGATGGGACATTTAGGAGCAGACAGGATGGTCACTCTCGCCAGGGAGCGCTTCTTCTGGCCTAAAATGAGGCAGGAAATGGAGCACTATGTCACTCAGGTGTGTCGCTGTATAAAGAAGAAGAAGCCTAACAGGATAGCCAGAACACCAATTCAGAGCATTGAAACCTCTGCACCGTTTGAGATGATATCCATTGACTATCTGCATTTGGACAAGTGCAAAGGAGGTGAGGAATACATACTCGCTCATTTCACCAAATATGCCCAGGTATATGCAACAAGGGACAAGTCTGGGAAGACTGCGGCAAGAAAGCTCTTTGATGACTTTATCATGCACTTCGGTTTCCCATCCAAAATACACCATGACCAGGGGAAAGAATTTGAGAACAATCTTTTCCGCAAGCTTCAAGGCTACTGCGGTATCAGTAATTCTCGTACCTCCCCGTACCACCCACAGGCCAATTCTGCAGAGCGCTTCAATAGGACACTCCTAGGTATGCTCCGGGCACTTGACGAATCTCAGAAGTCAAGATGGAAAAACCATTTGAACAAAGTAGTTCATGCCTACAACTCGACTGTGCACGAAGCAACAGGATTTTCTCCATTCTTCCTTCTCTTTGGCCGTGAACCAACCTTGCCTATCGACCTTCTCTTCCCAAAAAGGGAAGAAGAGAAGAGTCCGTCACACATTGGCTATGCAGAGAAACGGAGAGGAGTTATGCAAGAGGCCTATGCAATTGCGAGGCAGAACATGAGAAAGAGTGCAAGAAGGGGACAGAAAAACTACAATCAACGTGCATGGAGCTCTGTGCTTCAGCCAGGTGACCATGTCTTGGTGAGAAATCTCACACCCAGAGGAGGTCCTGGGAAACTGCCCAGCTATTGGGAGGATATGATTCATGTCATCACCGAAAGGAAAGGTCCTGATAGTCCAGTGTATGTGGTTGAGCCATTGCAGGGGACAGGAAGAAGACGAGTGTTACACCGTAACCTACTGTTGCCGTGTCCTTACCTGGTTGACGAGTCTGGGGTGTGCGAAAGCAGCCTAAAAGAGAAAAGCCGCGGAAACAAACAGAGACAGTCAGCAAGAAGACATCATCAGACCAAGACTGATACTGACCAAATGGACACAGGCAGTTCTAGTGAAGACGACTGTCACATGTGGACAGCACTCAGATATGCTGATCCACCCCTCAACCCAGAAGCAGAGGATTTCTGCCACTGGAGTGAAGCACTCGAAGAGAAGTCTGAACCTGCTTTCAGAGCAGAAGGCCATCCTGAAGAGGAACAGGTGGAGGAGAGACGCAATTTGGAGGAGGAGGTTGAAGCTCCAGCTGTCGGACTCGAGAGTGACCAGAGCGATGCTGAGACATGGAGGCACAAGTCAAAGAGAATGAGACAGCCCCGGCGTGTCTACACATATGAAAAACTAGGCCAGCCAACCGTCCAGCAATGGAGCACGTGCCCTGTCAGTGTGAACAGCCCTTCAAGTGCCAGCCATCATTCCTCTGCCCCATCATCATTCATGTATCTTTTACAGTATGAATAGATATAACAGAAAACACACAGCCAACTTCACAAGAGAGTTTAATCTAAGCGTAACATTACAGTTGCAGTTCATGTTGATGTGGTATTGACACATGTTACAGTTAAAAGAAAACAGGTACTCTGAGCATTATTACTGTAATAAATAGAGGAAAGGTTTATCATTCTAGCGTCAAAGAGTTAAGACAGTAGTGGGTACAATACGGGTTTAATGGACTCATGGTTTTGAAGTGTGTAATCACATGATGTTTGGGTGTAAATGGTATTTTCCTTGTCCCACTGCGAAGATTCGGCGGGCCCACCAATACTTCGAGGAATAACCCACCCTTCAATACAAAAGGACTATGAACATTTAGTTTTGTATCGTGACCATGAGAGACTTGTCCTGAGATATTAAGAGGTGGTATAGCCTCTCACCCAGTAATGTGTAACATGTGTGGAAATACTTGTTTGCTCGCTCATCTTCAGTTAAATGTTCTGTTTTTGGTAAATTGTCAAAGATTAGAAAGAAAATGTGTGGCAACATTTTTCTTTTGTGGGGGAGGGTGTTGCGCTCTAAAAGTAGTTATAAAACTTACATTTTCTGAATCATTGGAAAAATCTCTAAAGACTATTCTTATTTAATATTGTGTTGTTTTTGGACACATTTCTAGTTAATTTTTGTGGTTTACTAGCTCCAGGAGGTTAGAGTTCAGATGAGTGATGTCATCAGTAAGCGCAGAAAAAAACAGTGTCTGAGATGTGCGGGAGCGATGTTTTGCTGATGATATGCTATGCTGCCTGTAAACTCCAAACCTGAACTGAGGAGAAAAAAGTTGCCGAAAGGAGAATGGAGTCATGTCTCTCTGAGGGTGCAACACTAGCACTGAACCCTGTGGAACACCATAACTGACCTCAGTGTGTGAAGAGGACTCTCCATTTACATGTACAAATTGGAGTCTATTAGATAGATATGATACAAACCACTGCAGTGCAGTACCTGTAATACCTACAGCATGCTCTAATCGCTCTAATAGGATATTATGATCAACAGTATGGAACGCTGCACTGAGGTCTAGCAGGACAAGCACAGAGATGAGTCCACTGTCAGAGGCCATAAGAAGATCATTTGTAACCTTCACTAAAGCTGTTTCTGTGCTGTGATGAGCTCTGAAACCTGACTGAAACTCTTCAAATAAGCCATTCCTCTGCAGATGATCTGTTAGCTGTTTGACAACTACTCTTTCAAGGATGTTTGATATGAAAGGAAGGTTGGAGATTGGCCTATAATTAGCTAAGACAGCTGGGTCTAGAGATGGCTTTTTGAGTAAAGGTTTAACTACAGCCAGCTTGAAGGCCTGTGGTACATAGCTGATTATTAGAGATAGGTTGATCATATTTAAGATTGAAGCATTAATTAATGGCAGGACTTCTTTGACCAGTTTTGTAGGAATGGGGTCTAAAAGACATGTTGATGGTTTGGAGGAAGTAATTATTGAAGTTAACTCAGAAAGATCAATTGGAGAAAAAGAGTGTAACTTAACATCAATGGTACTAAAAGTAGCTGTAGATAATATTACATCTGTGGGATGATTATTGGTCATTTTTTCTCTAATGATTAAAATTTTATTTGTGAAGAAGTTCATGAAGTCATTACTAGTTAACGTTAAAGGGATGGTTGGCTCAGTAGAGCTCTGACTTTTTGTCAGCCTGGCTACAGTGCTGAAGAGAAACCTGGGGTTGTTCTTATTTTCTTCAATCAGTGATGAATAGTAAGATGTTCTGGCTTTGCGGAGGGCTTTCTTATAAAGCAGCAAACTATTTCTCCAGGCTAAATGATGATCCTCTAAATTTGTGACACGCCATTTCCTCTCCAGCTTACGAGTTATCTGCTTTAGGCTACGTGTTTGAGAATTATACCACGGAGTCAGGTACTTCTGATTTGAGACCTTAGTTTTCACTGGAGCTACAGTATCCAGAGTCGTACGTAGTGAGGAGGTAAAATTATTAACAAGATAATCGACCTCTGTTGGAGTAGCGTTCAGATAGCTGCCCTGCTCTATGTTGGTACAGGGCATTGAAGATGATAACAGTGGGTGGATTATATTCTTAAACTTAGTTACAGCACTTTCAGAAAGACATCTACTTTGATAAAGTCTACTCTCCACTGCTGTGTAATCAATTATTGTAAATGTAAATGTTATCAGGAAATGATCAGACAGCAGAGGGTTTTCAGGAAACACTGTTAAATGTTCAGTTTCTATGCCATATGTTAAAACAAGATCTAGAGTGTGATTAAAGTGGTGGGTGGGTTCTTTTACATTTTGAGAGAAGCCAATTGAGTCTAATAACAGATTAAATGCAATGTTGAGGCTGTCATTTTTAGCATCTACATGGATGTTAAAATCACCCACAATAATTATTTTATCTGAGCTGAGCACTAAATCAGATAAAAAGTCTGAGAAATCAGAGAGAAACTCTGTGTAAGGCCCAGGTGGACGATAGATGACAACAAGTAAGACTGGTTTCTGAGTTTTACAGCTGGGTTGGACAAGGCTAAGCATCAGGCTTTCAAATGAATTAAAAGTCTGTCTTGGTCTTTCGTTAGTTAATAGGCTGGTGTGAAAAATTGCTGCCACACCGCCCCCTCGTCCTGTGCTTCGAGGTTTCTGGTAGTTAGAATGACTCGGGGGTGTTGATTCATTTAAACTAACATACTCATCCTGCTGCAACCAGGTTTCTGTAAGGCAGAGTAAATCGATTTGTTTATCAATTATTAAGTCATGTACTAACAGAGACTTGGAGGAGAGAGACCTAATATTTAATAATCCACATTTCACTGTTTTACTCTTTGGTTCAGATGTGGATACTGTATTGTTCTTTCTTTGTCATTTTTTATGTTGAAGTTGTTTATTGCTGGTTTTTAGTTTGTTTTTTGTCTGTTTGGGAGCTGACACAGTCTCTATGGAGATGGGTTTTGGGGGGGGGGGGGGGGGGGGTAGCAGGAGGAGAGAAGCTGCAGAGAGGCGTGTAAGACTGCAACTCTGCTTCCTGGTCCCAACTCTGGATAGTCATATTTTGGGGGGTTTAATAAATTTGTCCATATTTCTAGAAATGAGAGCTGCTCCATCCAAAGTGGGATGGATGCCGTCTCTCCTAACAAGACCAGGTTTCCTCCAGAAGGTTTGCCAATTATCTATGAAGCCCACATCGTTTCTGGGACACCACTCAGAATTTTGTGGATAAGCCCACCACATTATTTTTTCACACTTTTTGGCCTGTCTATAAACTCAACTGTCTATATTTTGCTTTTCATTTTCATCAAACAATGTGGTACACTATAATTCCTAACACATTACCCTGTATAGATATCCAGCTTGACATCTTTACACCGAGACCTGGTGTTTTAAAAGTATTCCTTTTTTTAGCAGAACAGAACAAAAACACTAATTGTCCTTTGCACTCTTCCTGTACAGGAGTGGAAAATGTCACAAATGTTTTATCTTAAATGCTGCTGTTCCTTCATTCCTGTCAGCTGATGACTGCCAGTTAGCCTCTCTGCAGTATTTACTACCTACTTTATGTTATTTCACTGAAAGAGATTGGCCCTCACATTATATCTCACCAGACCTAAAATACTTTCTTTTGAGTAAAAAAAGAATCTTTACTTTTATGTGACTGGATCACTGTGGCACTGACACACAATCTTTCATACTGTGACAATCGATGGCTCTCTCTGCTGTATTTGTGGGCGCTCTGGGCCTTTAACCACACAGTTCACAATAATAAGTAGAACATGTATAACAATTTGATGAAACTGCTGTGTCTAAAACTATTCTCAGTAAATATTAAGACCTTGTATTTTTTGTCATCATTTACCACAAATAGTTTCAATGTTTTTCATGCTGTTTTGTGTTTTGTCTGAATTACAACACAGCTTTAAGAAACCCTACACACTGTGATAAAGTGTGCTGCATCATACAAAGAGTCTCTAGCATCTAAATACAATGGTTATTATTTATGATAAATTTGACCACAAGCTTAAATGATATCAGCACGCATCAACCTACTTGTCTCTTTTTTAATAATTCACAGTTAGACCACATCCTTTGAGCTCATGATAAAAATGTTTACACCACACTGGGTGCTTTTAACACCTGATAAAAGACAGATAAGAAGAAATGTTCTGCCTGAGAAATTTAACTATTTTAATGACTTCTTTGAACTGTTCATTTTCTAGTTTGGCATGGTTTTAAAGCATACAGGCTCAAATATATATATATTCACACTCACTAATATACTTCCCAAAAAGAACACTTTTTTAAAACTAGATTTGGAATTTGGTAGGTCTGTGTAACTACTGGTAGCACGAGGCCATACCCTGACTCTACAGAGGTACACTGTTAAAAAAATAATCCTAGAAAAACAGTAATATTCCGGCAGCTGGGGCGCCAAAATAATACCATCAAATAACAGAAAATAACTTTCTCATAAAAATTTTATATTTTCAGTAATGACAGTACAGTTTGTTGCCCTAATTTTACATGGGATTTTGCCTTTTTCAAGTGCTTTTAAACATTAAATTAGGAACATTTTAATGTGATTAAACAATGAAATTACCTATAAACAAGGTCAATGAATGTGGCAATATGAATAATAATACTTAAATGTACAGAAATATACAGTTAACAGTTGGTTTAAATAATAATGGATTGCATGCCCTGGGACAGACTGACAGAGGCAAGGCTGCCATATCGCACCATCGGCCCCTCTGGCCATCACCAGTAGGTGAAGTGTCTTGACCAAGGACACAACGACCGAGAGTGTCCGAGCCGGGGCTCGAACCGGCAACCGTCTGATTACAAGGTGAACTGCCAACTCTTGAGCCACGATCGCCCTAAATAGCAATAATAGTAATAATTATTTGATGTTAAAAAGGTTTATAAGAATCATTTCATATATTTTTCCATAGCATTACATTTGAATTTAACAGTTCAATCTTTCAAATAACGGACAGATATTTGTGAAATCATGATACATTTGTGAATGTATTTTAGCAATCTAAATATGCATATGTACAGACAAATACATTTAAAAAACAAGAAAATATTTATTACATTACAGTGATTTTACGTTAATTTACATTTGAAATGTAAAATCACAGTCTATTTATGTAAATTTAATGATATTCTAGAAGAACAGAACAAAACTGTAAAATACACAGTAAAATACTTTTACATTAGGACTTCTTCTTACAGTGTAGCCCAGGTAGCAACTCTAGAAGAGCTAAACAGGGTTGTAGTAGTCTTTAAGCATTCAGCAGGACCAGTATCTGTAAGTGATGGTTTTAGGAGGCATTTCCAAG
Source organism: Pelmatolapia mariae (assembly GCF_036321145.2). NCBI lineage: Eukaryota > Metazoa > Chordata > Actinopteri > Cichliformes > Cichlidae > Pelmatolapia > Pelmatolapia mariae. The sequence continues at coordinate 4,095,773 of NC_086237.1, read as the reverse complement.
GAGGACAAGGATGAGCCATTTGGTCTTTGGTTACCTTCTGTTTTCTGCACCATGTTCAGCCATCAAAAAAGCCAGCGCAGACCTTGACAGCCTCAAGACACTTGCCTATATTGTAAGACAAACACCCTATATTAATTCAAAGAGAACAGAGAAAACTCAAACAATCATATGACCCCCTATGAGCAAGCACTTTGGCGACAGTGGGAAGGAAAAACTCCCTTTTAACAGGAAGAAACCTCCAGCAGAACCAGGCTCAGGGAGGGGCGGGGCCATCTGCTGTGATTGGTTGGGGTGAGAGAAGGAAGACAGGATAAAGACATGCTGTGGAAGAGAGACAGAGATTAATAACAGATATGATTCAATGCAGAGAGGTCTATTAACACATAGTGAGTGAGAAAAGTGACTGGAAAGGAAAAACTCAATGCATCATGGGAATCCCCGGCAGCCTACGTCTATTGCAGCATAACTAAGGGAGGATTCAGGGTCACCTGGTCCAGCCCTAACTATATGCTTTAGCAAAAAGGAAAGTTTGAAGCCTAATCTTAAAAGTAGAGATAGTGTCTGTTTCTTGAATCCAAATCTGCTCTCTCTTTCTAGTCCCTGTCAGGACTCTTGCTGCAGCATTTTGGATCAGCTGAAGGCTTTTCAGGGAGTTTTTAGGACTTCCTGATAATAATGAATTACAGTAGTCCAGCCTGGAAGTAATAAATGCATGAACTAGTTTTTCAGCGTCACTCTGAGACAGGATATTTCTAACTTTAGAGATGTTGCACAAATGGAAGAAAGCAGTCTTACATATTTGTTTAATATGTGCGTTGAAGGACATGTCCTGGTCAAAAATGACTCCAAGGTTCCTCACAGTGTTACTGGAGGCCAAGGTAATGCCATCCAGAGTAAGAATCTGGTTAGATACCATATTTCTAAGATTTTCAGGGCCAAGTACAATAACCTCAGTTTGATCTGAATTAAGAAGCAGAAAGTTAGCGGCCATCCAGGTCTTTATGTCTTTAAGACATTCCTGCAGATTTACTAAATAATACAAGATATTACAAAGTTACAGAATGCAACTTTGTAATATATAAAAAATACATTTTAATAACAGTAATATATATTTTTAAAAAAAGCTCTAATAGACACAAATAGTGCCAGTTATAAATACCCCAGTATATTTCACAAATTAAATACATATGGTTGTTCTGACAGGGGGTGGAGTTGGGGGAGGGGGTGTGGATATTAATGATACTCCTGACCATAGATTTGAAGGTTTCAGTGAGTGTTGCTTTGCTGACTCATTCATTTCAATGCTCAGACCACATCCTTTGTACATATAAAGCTGAGCATCACAGTGAGTTTCAGTGCATTCAGCGTCTGATCAAAGAGGGAAGAAGAAATGTCCTGCCTGAAGAATTTCAGTCTTCTCATCTCATGTGTGCTCCTCTTCATCATCCAGCCAGGTGAGTGATGTTTTCTATTGTAATTTAATTTACCTACTGGTAATTTTAATCTTCATGTAAACGAGTATAATGCAGAGTCACACTGCTGATTATCCTTCAGGTGTTTGTTTCACTCATCTGTTCTTCATTTGATCAACTGCTGATTTATGCATCTGGATATTTTGTTTCTGTTTCAGGTCGTGGTTCTGAGATTATTAATGGGAAAGAAGTCAAGCCACACTCACTGCCTTACATGGCTTATGTGAGAAGTGTGACAAATTCTTGGTGTGGAGGAACATTAATCCACCCACAGTGGGTCCTGACAGCTGCCCACTGCTCTGGGTAAGAATCTGATGTCCTATTTTCCTAAATTTAAAAAATAATGCAGTATTTATTTTCAACAGACTATTATTCCTTCAGTAACTACCCAGAGGTCACTACCCTCACCTGTGGTCACGAGCTCTGGGTAGTTACTGAAAGAATGAGATCAGGGCCAGAGCAGCAGAAATGTGCTTTCTGTAAACGGTGGCTGGCCTCTCCTGTAGAGAAAGCGTCATTCATTCAGTCATTGGAGAGCAGCTCAGCTGCTACTCTTCCACAGTCAAAGGATCCAGCTGAGGTGGTTCAGGTATCTGGCAAGGATGCCTCCCAGGTTAGGTCACATGCAGGTCAAATAATACACACTGCTATAATTCTACATGCAAAGCTAATTACATTGAATGGAGAGGATGAATATAGAATATTTAAAGTAAATTTTTCACTCTCTTGTAAGCACAATATCTGTACAGAGGTGTTCTAGAAAGTTTTATATAAGATGGAATAACAAGCAAAAAAAGTGTTGCACTCATTTAAATATAAAACAGAAGTCACAGCTACATACACATCAAACATTTTATACATTTCTTCATCTAAAACATTTTATGTACATTTTAATTTCTTCATTCAGCTGTAAGAAAACATGCAGATTCACCTAAAGCTCAGTAACAGCCATATGTAATAATACACAATAATAAAGAACTATGATGACTGTTTTAGAAACCACAGATCCACTAACCTTTTAAATATGTAAACCTTCATCACCAGATTGTGTTTTTTCTTTTACAGGATTTATTGGGTGACCCTGGGAGCCCACTCCAGAAAGAACAACGAACATTCCAAGCAACTCCGATTCGTTGAGAAAAGTTTTCCTCATCCTGACTACTGTTGTGCAAAGCACGACAATGACCTCATGTTGCTGAAGGTAAGGTGATATATCAGGGTCTGATCACAAATGATGTAAATGCACTGCTTCTTATTTAGCACCTTTCTACTCTACCTGAGCACTCAGAGAGTTACACAACATGGTTATTCACACAATCACTTTTTTCTATGCTTAAGTGCTTTCTGTGTAACACTGACACACACTCATACTCTAACTTATGCATCAGAGAGCATCGTGGGGTTCAGTATCTTGCCAAAGGATTTCTGACATGCAGACTGGAAAGACCAGGGATCAAACACCAAACCATTCGATTAGTAGATAACCTGCTCTACCTCCTACAGCCAAGTCAGGTTTTGCTTACTTAACTAAAACTTAGTCTTCATTTTTTACATATAAAATGTATTTCCATGTGTGTATAGACATGTTTCAACGCATCACTGCACATATTTCATATTTTCAAAGCAAAATATTAGAAATAAATGAGTTGTGATTCAAGACTAACTTCTTTTATCAGCTTAACAAACCGGTGTTGAAAACCAGGGCAGTGCAGTGGCTCGAGTTTGGCAACACTGTGAGAGACCCAGCAGCTGGCAGCAGGTGTCTGGTGGCTGGATGGGGAGTAACTGAAAACAGCGATCCATCAGACGTCCTCATGTCTGTCAATGTGACTGTGGTGGACAGACAGAAGTGCAACTCTTGTGGTTATTACAACCACAGACCTGAGATAACCAGAGACATGATATGTGCTGGTTCAGATGGTACAAACGTCGCTGATACCTGTCAAGTACGTATGAAGAATCCATGTATTTTTCCTTGTTTGAAGTAAATGTTCATTCAGCTCAACACCTGTGAGTCAAAGAAACACTGTCATGTGTTTGTTCTTGCTGCAGGGGGATTCAGGAGGGCCACTGTTGTGTGATGGAGCGCTGGTTGGAGTCACTTCTTTTGGAGCAGGTTGTGGTATCATTAAAAAACCTGGAGTCTACTCGTTTGTCTCAGAGAGACAGCTGTACTGGATCAAAACTATGATGAAGTATTTCTAAATGTGATCAAACCACAGCATGATGTGTTGTTAAATCTGTCAGTGCTGTCTCTGTAGACCATTATCCATTTCATCATTTCATTGTTCCTCTTACAGTTTATGATTTTTTTTGTTTCTGCCAGCTTGCTATACTTTTTTTTATAGATTTTGCACTTGGCTTGTCCACTGCATGAACCACATTTTAGACCTACTGTAAACAAATTTGGAAACACTGTTTGAAATTTTACCATCTTTCACCACACAAACCAGACAGATACATGGTTATATCTAATCATCATTTTTCCAAATAATTTAAAGAATTCCCAAACAGGAGTGCTCCTGGTTGTTGCAGATGAGTGCAGCTGCAGTAAAACCAGGAGAAGCAATTTTTATGTTCACACAAAAGCCATGAATGTAAAATAAAACAGAGAGATTATTCAGACTGTCAAACAGACAGATTCAACAGCTCATATACAACCAACTGAAACTGAAAATGAGGCTTGTGGACAGGATTGTTGAAAAAGATTTTTAAAAAAGTTTTAACTTTTTTTTTTTTCATTTCGCACTACGACTCTGTTGCTTGAAAACCAAAAAAACAAACATATTTTTCTACTTGCTGCTTTTTCTACTTAAAAATAAAGCTGGAGGCATGAATAAAAAAATACACATTTGCTCTCTTTTTCTTTGATTGTACTGCAGTTTCAAACTGTACCTTTCAAAGTATCATCGTTAATATAATGAGTTTACAGTTACAGTCTAATTTGAGGCCCAAGAAACATTTTCACTGCTTTTTCCTACTCTTTTGATCAGCTGCAGATTTTGTTATACAAAGGTTTTCTTCAGAAGAAAATAACACAGAGAATATTCACTTATGGGAAACAAAGGAACATGAGAAATACTGACAGCTTCACATGTTGAGGATCTCCTCTTTCTTAGGATTCAGTGACATGATCTTCACACATTCAACTCCATCAACACTGTGTCTTTTGTCATCGATTACTTCCACAAATCCTGATTCTTTTCTTTCTTTTTGTTAAATTGTCTGAAAGTATCAGTCATATACACGTCTGCACCTCCACGTGGTTATTTATGATAAATTTGACCACAGGCTTTGAAACAATATCAGCACTCGATCAACAGTTTCCTCGTGTTTGTTGTCTCTGTAAATGAGCCGGCCGCGATCACACAGTTTATAAATATCATTACTCAGAAAAGAAAGAGTACTTTTTATTTGAAGTAAATATTTCAGTCAATCACCTCATATATGTTATGATTCTTGGTACTTTAAGTTGTGAGAGAGAGAGTTTGGGAACAAACATAGAAACACGTATATGCTATGATCAAACTAATCCTTTCATTAGGGGGAAAAAGGACCGTGGAAGAAGAAAATACCTGTCCTACACAGAGTGCAGCACTCGAGTCTTGTGTTGGTCATAAAAATGTATGTGTACATTTATTCCACTGCTTGAATGCCAGTTTAGCTCTCTAGGTAGATTTTTTTTTATATAATTATTGTTATCATTAATTATCATTGTTACCAGTATTGCTGTGAATTTGGTGGAACTTACACAGTGCCCCCCAAAATATAGCAGAGAATGCCACCTAATGGTGGAGTATAAAAACTACATGTCAGTTACATGTAGTCGTCTTTTGCACGAAACCTTTTCATAAATATGTTTAGAAGAAAACAAATGAACAAATTATTGTTTCACTGAACTTGAAATCTAAAACAAACACAGTGACATATTAATTTTTGATGCCACAGAAAGACTTTGTAGCTACTGTAGCAACCATATACAGTTTGTGGTGTATGGTGTTACGTGTATATTCCTGGATTTATGGTTGTTGTGCAAGTCATGTGGGAAGTATTGAACGAGCAGGAAATATGTTCACCCCGTCGCTGGTGTGTCAGCAGGGAGACTGGGTGAGTAAGTGGAGGGTGTTTCTTGTTGACCAACACGTTCTCACTCCCAACTCGTCAAATGTGTGACGCATGGTCAGGCTCCCTCTGCTTCACTTATGGACATTTTAGGATTTCAGGGAATAGAAACACACATCAGTCACTGGAAAGAAGTAATGGCACAAAGCTAAATGTCAGAGTCCATTTGTTTTATTATTCAGATCTCATACCTGTGATGATGACTTTTCCTTTAGCAGCACAGTTATTGGGAAGTAGCTCACACTTCTGTCAAGAGAACAGAAAAAACAGGTTGGTGGATGAGGTAACTGAGTAATGCAGTAACTTTTGTCATGTTTCCATATTCCATGAAACAACAACAACAACAACAACAAAAAAAACAAAAAAACGTTCATGTCACAGTTACACAGTCTGTAGGGAATATAAAGGCAGGACTTTCTGAGTGAGAGTGTGAGATTAGCAGATTTCAGTCGACTAGAAGAATTCATCCAGCCAAAAACGGTCTGCACATACATAAGTCTACAACCACACGCTCTGCATTTGTGTTTAGATTATTTGTGTTAGATAAGAGAACTACACCAATTTATAATTTATTACCGTCTGATTTCAGCATGTTCAAATTTCCATTCATTAATCCTTTAACTTTGTTTGATGCAGGAACCCAACATGTCCAACATCATTGAACTCCAACTGTCTGTGAATAAGCACGAGGAGAAAGTTTTCCTTGGAGATGGTCTTTCAATTCCAGATGATCTGAACAAAGGAAATGGAGAAAATGCAATCTGCCTTTGGTACAGAAGAGGGTCGTGGAATCACCAGGATTGAGTTTTCATTTAATGATAAAATGAGTGAGAACCTCAAATCTGCAGGGTACCACAAGACTGAGAAAAACCTTAATACTGGAGCCGGTGGAGAGGAAACCTACCTCTGGTACTACAAACCAGATGAAAGTAGTTGCTCATCAGACTATGATCGCATCATGGCCCTTCATGTCACTGCACAAGCAGATGATGAACCTGAGCTGTATAGATTGGGCTGGGAGAGGGTGGCCTATGACCTGAACCAGAGGCCCAAGGAACCATTGGTTCACCTGTGGGTAGACTTGTAGTCAAGACCGCCTAAACCGAGACCAAGACAAGACCAAGACCAAGACCAGAGGGTATCGAGACCAAGACAAGACCAAGACCAAGACCAAGTCGAGACGAGACCAAGACCGAGACAAAAAAGTCTTTAAACTGCAGCCAGATGCTGCTTCGTTTACAGGTGTCGGGCATATTTATGTGTTTTTGCTTTCGCACAGCCCTCCTCACCGCTGTCTACTGTCTCACTCACTTACTAAGAGGACAGACGCACGCTCCATTTGACTGTCACGTCCATCACCCTCTCTGTTTTTCACATAATGATATTATCCTATATCCTCGCATGTGATTGGCCACAATATGGAGGGATTGGAGCATAGCTGAGCCACTGTGTGAGAGCTGAGCAGTGAAAGGAAATTAAGTGAGGGTAGAAATGACTGAAAGATTATTAGGCCCTGTTTTGAGTTTTGTTCAAAAAAGAATAACTTCATATAGGAAAAATATATATATGTCACATATACAGGAAACCTTAAACTAGTTTTTTTTATTAAGCAGCAAGGCAGAACAAAGTCGAGGCTGTATCAAGACACAGGGACTAAACCCCAATTCAACCAGACCCAGAACTGATCCGGAATTAAAACAGGACTACAACAGTTCAAAATCAGGACTACTTAGGACTTAACCAAAACAGAACCAGAATCAAAACTACATGATAGTAGCACTAAAAATCATCATAGACCTGCACTACACTTATTTTTTAATTCTACCAAAGTCCACTATTTAGATTCAGAAAAGTTTATATCATTATTTAGCCTTGTTGCGCAAAAAAGCCTGCAAAACTTAATAAATATAGAATTTGAAAAGTAACAAATGGTATCTAAAAAGATACACTAGGCACTAGATACATGTTCTCATGAGTTTTGGCAAACAACCATTTGACTAACATGTGTGTCTCACCTGCTCTTGTTCCATCTCTGTTCTGTCCTCATTCTCCATCTCCCTCTCTCTCCCTCTCTGTTCCTCTCTGTTCCTCTCTCTCCCTCTTTGTGCTGACAATCAAGCCAACATCATCAAATATACAGTTGAAACCAGATATTTAATCACTCTTCAGATAAAAACAAAAACACTTTTTTAATTGTAACATCAAATCAGACTAAATGTTTATTTTTTTAGCTTGATAAATATAAAAAACATATTTGTTAACTTTCAGAGTAAAGAGAGAAACTGTCTGTATTTCTTAATTGTAAATGGCACCAAATTGTATTCAAAACTGAGCCACACTTATGGAGCTCCACAATTCTTTTCCTGGTGTTTTGATTGATATCTCTTGATTTTCCCATGTGTTTTGCCTTATATGCATCCACAGGTGTGCCAGTGGTGATCAGTTTGACATCAATCTTTTGTGATACACCGTCATATTTACATTATTTATACAGTACGAATGATTTGCTTTGGTACCTGGTCGAACTTAAGCTCTCCTCTGTCTGCAGCAAACTCGCAGGCAGCAACTTCTCCCCCCTCGCTGACAGTGCTGTGCTCAGTCGCCCAGTGCCTGAGCTTGGATCATACCAAAATTAGGGGGAATTTACAACTGTGCTCTATGTGCTTCGAATATTTTGTGTAGTTTTTGTTTTATACAGTTGTCAGTCAGGCATCTAACTATGAAACAAATCACACTCCAAAAGACCCCGGGCTTCTGAAAAAATGACCCGGTCTTAAGCCCAGTAAGCCACCCCCTCGCTCCACCGATGGTTGACTCCAAATCTCCCGAACACTATGTCGATCTGAGAGAGCAAGACCGAGACCAAGACCAAGACAAAAGTCCGTCGAGACCAAGAGCACGTAAAAGTAAGACCGGTCTCGAGACAGCCAACTCTACCTGTGGGTAAGAAGGAACAAAGCAACATACATCTATGACATCAAAGTGTGTGTTAACTTTGATGAAGACTTGGAAAACTTTAAGAGAGGTTGGATCAGGGTGGCTGAAACCACAAACAGAAGTTCAAGTGAGGAAAAAGTCTTCATCTGGTATCGTGAGACTGACGACCCTAACATTGCCATCACAGATCTGCTAGTCTCCAGTGATGATAGCAAATTGAGGCAGTTAGAATCTAGGTCCTATGAACAAGTGGATCATGAACTCAGCATCGACATCAGTGGAAAGAAGATATTCCTGTGATACACAAAAAGAGTTCGGTCCCATCCGAGTTGTGACTGTGCTCACCAAAGGCTCTACTGTTGCAGCCTATAAGAATGCTGGGAACCAGGTTGTTCCAATAGACCCCAACTCCAGTCCTCCTGTGTCCCTGTGGTTTTGTCGCTGAGAGTCATCATAGTAACAGAGCTCAGCAAGCAGAAATCAAAGAATCAAATGCTTCTTGTTTAATCAGTTTGGTGATGGTTTCCTTTCCTTTCTGAAATTATATTAAATAACCTTGATCTCAGATGGTTAATTCAACCAATGATCATTTATCATACAACCAACAAAATAATTAATCTGTTGGACTTACTTTCATTTTTATCTCTGCTTTAATAAAGTTTCTTTAGCATCTGAATTACCTCTGTGTCATGTGTCAAAGCTGTCCCTTTTTCGTGCTGTGCCCGGTTGGGCCCCATGGACTAAGACCTAACCCTTAGTCCCTTAGTAACCCTATCCCGGGCAGGGTGAACTGTTCCCTCAATGGTCTTCTCAAAGGGGTTTTCTGAATCGCTCTTTGTCTGGTCCCTCACTCAGGAAAAATTTGCCATGGGAGACCCTACCAGGGGGCAAAAGCCCCCAGATAACATAGCCCCTGCGATCCCTGGGACACACAGACCCCTCACACAAAAGGTAGCAATTCACAGAGGGGATAAGTTCATACTCAAATTTAAAAAGAGAAAACACTAAAATGATTCTATTATACTATTATACTTGTATGCAAGTATACACTGTTGGGTCCAAACTCAGACCCCGCTGTCTCCAGGACTTATTCCCATGAAAGAAAAGCAAGGCAAACAGTGTTCGATCGATCGCTTGCGGAAGGGAGGCCTCTCATCTGTGTCCAGCACGACAATGACGCTCGATGATGGCCTCCTCTCGCTGCCTTTTATTGAGAGACAGTTCACACAAAACACAGCAAAGCAACGCCCCCCGCATTGTATGTATATGTGTGAACTTCTATATGTAAGTAGGAATGTGTGTGTGTGTGTGTGTGTGTGTGTGTGTGTGTGTGTGTGTGTGTGTGTGTGTGTGTGTGTGTGTGTGTGCTGATCAAAGGGTCATAAACTCAGGAAGCTTAGATCAAAAGAAGTAGATCCTCCAGATAGGATGTATCTGCAATAAAACCTTACAGCCCCCTCCCCAGAACCCCAAGAATCTGGGGGGAAGGACAGTGGAATCCCTTTCATCAAAGTTGGCAAGCATAAAAATGACAAACATTTAACAATCCACTCTAACATACACTGCACCCAAAATATGGCTCAGTTTAACAATGCTGATCTTTTTATTTAAACTTTAGCACGTTTTGCCCCTCTTCTGTGGAACCAGCTTCCAGTGTGGATTCAGGAGACAGACACTATCTCTACTTTCAAGATTAGGCTTCAAACTTTCATTTCAAACTTTCAAGCATATAGTTAGGGCTGGACCAGGTGACCCTGAATCCTCCCTTAGTTATGCTGCAATAGACGTAGGCTGCCGGGGGATTCCCATGATGCATTGAGTTTTTCCTTTCCAGTCACCTTTCTCACTCACTATGTGTTAATAGACCTCTCTGCATTGAATCATATCTGTTATTAATCTCTGTCTCTCTTCCACAGCATGTCTTTATCCTGTCTTCCTTCTCTCACCCCAACCAATCACAGCAGATGGCCCCGCCCCTCCCTGAGCCTGGTTCTGCTGGAGGTTTCTTCCTGTTAAAAGGGAGTTTTTCCTTCCCACTGTCACCAAAGTGCTTGCTCATAGGGGGTCATATGGTTGTTGGCCCCCTATGAGCATTCTACTTTTAAATACTCTAGGCTATCAGTTGTCAATCTTAACATGGGAATGTTTTCCAAATATTCAGAGATGAATTTACACACCTGCTTGTACTTTTCTGGGATAGCTTCCTCTCAGATGACATGCCGCTTTGGCAGCAGATAGCGAGGCTCCAAATGCTCAATTAAGCGTTGAAAACTGACATTTTCCACAACAGAAAGAGGTTGGTCATCAAGCACAAAAATTTAACAGTTTTCTCTGTTATCAGCTTTGCTTTATTGGTTTCTTGAGGGAGTTTGGCATGCCTCTGAACAGTTTCCAAAAGCGTTTGTTGATAAGGTAGACTTTTCTTCTTAGCATTGGAGGCCTGGATAAAATCCTTTACATGGTGTTTCTGTAAGTGTTTAATCATGTTTGTGGTGTTAAAGTTCCCAACACTGCTACCACCTGGTGAAACACTTGCGTGTTTATTAACGTGATGCTTTAATCAATGCATCAGTTTACAGAGTTTTGCTCCCTTTACGATATTCAACACCTGCCTTCCATAACTTTCATGATTTTCTTCCCAGATGGTGTCATCCATCATTTTTATGACTCATTTTTACAGGTTTATGGCCGAGGTCAGCTCACAGGGTCAGGATGGCTCTTATTTCAGCCTTACCACATAAACAATTCATACTACTTTATGACTTTGAAAGACGTTTTACTGACACACATAAGCTATAAATTTTATCGATTGGAGGCAAGGAGGTTAGGATTAAATGTCATAGTAAAAACCCCATAATAAGACCCAGTACACATCAGAATGTTACCTAAAGCAGTTGAATTTTATAAATCCTCATCTGTTTGATTTTGTTTTACATTTTTAATCACTAATTTAATTCTTTCTTTAATGAATATTTAATGTGGAAATTTTGAGCTTTCATTAAATGGGCAGTTATTACAAGTATCTTTGTGCACTAATGGGTAACTACGTGTGTGTGTGTGTGTGTGTGTGTGTGTGTGTGTGTGTGTGTGTGTGTGTGTGTGTGTATGTGTGTGTGTGTGTGTGTGTGTGTGTGTGTGTGTGTGTCTACCCAGTGAATGTGAGCACATCCAGGACAAACATCTTTTCTGATGATGACGCTCTGAGATGATCTTTGTGTTTTCACAGATGATCTGCAGCTGCTGGACAGCAGCGACGATCTGCAGCCACCAGACAGTGAGTCAGACTCAACTCTGAGTTTTTATAAAAACAATCAGTGCAGTCAGCTGAAACACTCACAGACAAATAGACAATAAATCTTTACCTGAATCTTCTACACTTCGTTGTATTCATTGCTTTCTTTACGGTTTTCTTTGCAGTGTCTGAGATCAGGGTGGTTCTGCTGGGGAACATTCAGTCTGAGAGGACCGCTGTGGTGAACTTCATACTGGAGGTTCCTGTGTTTAGCCCTGAGGAAGAGCCAGACTATCAGCCGGTGAGAGGACTGCTGAGGGACAAAGAAATCATCCTAATCAACACTCCAGATCTGCTGCTTCCAAACACCTCTGAAGACGATCTGAGAGATCATGTAGAAAACTGTGTGAGGCTCACAGCTCCTGGACCTCATGTGTTCCTGCTGGTCCTGCAGCCTGAAACCTTCACAGAGGATCACAAACAGAGACTCTGCAAAGTCCTGAAACTCTTCGGAAAACGAGTGTTTGATCATTCGCTGGTTCTGCTGTCAGCATCCAAAAAGAGGGGCTCGAGTTTCATGGAAAAGCTCGGGCTCCATCGTCCCTTAAAAGATTTGATCAAAATGTGCAGTTACAGATATTTGTGGAGGAAAAACCTCGAACCTCAAGAGCTCTTCACACGCCTGGTTCAGATTTTTAAGGAGAACAATGGAGAGCATGTAAGATATAAAGCACATAGCTAGGAAACGTTTACTGAAGTGTCCGGTCTCAAAATGGAGAGAACAACCTGTGCTGTGTAACCCACAGAGGACTGCATGCCTTTTAAAACCAGAGTAAAGACCAAAAGTTTGTTTGGTGAGTATCAACCAACAGCAAGGGGTAAAAGTAGCTTTTTGTTTTTTTAAAGGCACCAAAATAGTAGAAATAAAAGTTGTATAAGAATTCTTGGTTATCTGGATGTGTGTGTTTGTTGTTCTTTAGTCTGTTTGTGTAGGTGTTATTGGTTCGGTATCTCTTCCCTGAAGCGCGTGTCGCCTCTGTTTCCGTTTGAGGCGTCAGCACACACAGTGACTCACTGACAGGACGCTCGCTATTGTGCTTCACCGGGAGCTGAGAGCACAGTCGGGCCAGCTTCAGCTTCCTCAGGAAGAACAGTCGCTGCTGTGCTTTCTTACCAGCTGTGATATGTTCACTGACCATGTGAGATTATTGGTAATGTGAACACCCAGATATTTGATGTTCTTCATAGTCTTCACCTCTTCACCATTTATGGGAAGTGAGGATTTTCTCATCACTGGTGATCAGTCCAACCATAGTAGTGTCATCAGCAAACTTCACTGTATCCCAAATCCCTTCAGGGCTGTCCTCAGGACCAGGGTTCACGAGGTTTTGGTGCCGGTTCCGACGGGTGATGGTCTGTGAGTAGTGGATAGTCCCAGGGTCCTAAGTTTGTGTCCCAGTTTGTGAGTGAACACAGTGTTAAAGATGCAGCTGAAATGAACAAAAAGCTTCCTTAAATGTGTTTGGATGCTCCTGCAGGGACAGGGGTGTGTGAAGCGCAGGTAAGACTTCATCCTTCAAAGATCTGTTCTCCTGATAGGTGAATTCATGGTTGTCAAGATCTTTGGAGAAAATGTGAGATAAAATAATGCCCTCAAAGCACTTAGTGACCAGGTGAAGGTAACTGAGAGACTTAACTACAAATGTTTCTAACATTTTTCACTTTATCCATCCTTGGACCTGTAGGAACAGTGTTGATTATTAATTAGCAGAAACCAAAAGAGCTCTGCCCCTCAGGGGAATCGAGCAGAAGCTGATGACATAACAGCAGCAGAGACAGATTGGAGCTGTGTTTACAGACTTAGAGCTTTTTATTGTCATTGTGCAGTTTCTTGCACAGCGAAATTGGGTAGCTGGACCACAAAGGTGCAGAAGTAAAGAAGAGAAAACAATATACAATGAGGGGGAAAAAGCAATATATATGTATACGGATATGTGAATGAATTATATACATGGTGTATGTGTAAGAAACATTGAAACAGAAACATTGTGGGTCTGCATACAACGGCAGTTATATAATAAATAAATAAATAAGGGTGGAGGGGCTATGGTCATTTAGGATGGGGATGGTGATTCCACTGAGACCAAAGTATTGCACATACCAAAAATATTGCATAAAACATGGAAAGACTGAGATATTGCACATAGATGATCAATAGCAGCGTCAGAGTGGATGTGTTGGAGAAGTTTTGCACCTGATGGATCTGAACCTTTTTCCAGAGGGCAGGATGTTGAAGAGGTGGAGGTTAGGATGGAGGTGGTCCTTTATAATCGCCCTGGCTCTGGAGAGACATCTTGAGCTGGCAATTAAGTCCAGGGAGGGGAGTGGACAGCTGATCACCTTCTCTACAGTACTTGATGACCCTCTGTAGTCTCTTCTTGTCAGCTGTTGTGCAACCAGAGTACCACACAGGGATGGCGTGCACCAGCACACTCTCGATTGTGGCTCGATAGAAGGACACTAGGAGGTCAGACTGCAGTCCGTTCCATCTGAGAACCCTCAAGAAATGGAGGTGCTGCTGGGCTTTCTTCACTAGGGCTGATGTGTTTGTAGTCCAGGATAGGTTCTCAGATATGTGGGTGCCGAGGAACTTAAAGGAGGACACCCTCTCCATATTTCTGTAAAAAAAAAAAAAAAAGAAAAAAAAAAGAAAAGAAGTGTTTCTGATTTTATGACTTGATTGTTTTATTTACCATCATCCAAAGTTGGTATTTTATGAATCATCACAAAATCAGTTCTTGTGCAGGTAGATGCAAATCGACAACCAATAAAAAATCATGATGATAAATTGACACGGTGATAAATATCTGATAAATTATTAGAACATGTCAGTTACAAATGTCATCTCAAAAATCTCTTCTGTCACAACTAAACATAGATGTTATTTGAAGGTAATGTTTAAATTTGAATCTAACTCTTTTTGAGATCACATCACTCCTCCTCTGTCCTGTACTCTTTGTTTTTTCATTTACCTTATGTTTATAGTTTGCTGTAATAATGTGACCTTGAGGGTCTTCAAAGGTGCATGTAAATAAAATGTATTATTATTATTATTATGTGTGCCTATGCCAAGAGGCACACATATTACTATTCGTCGGATTTATTATTATTATTATTATTATTCTTCAGTTTCCGCCTGAAATTTTGCAGCGAATCTCGCCTCGCAGTTTTGAGACAAGCTTCATATATGTTACCTCATTTTGTGCGGCTGGATCAGGAATGGTGTGCTATGACTTTTGGTGTTTATGACTATTATAGTTTTTTAAATATTAATATTTTAGTGAAAATTTTCCCGCGCTTCTCTGCCAAACACTTTTGACAATAGGGTTACATATGTTAGATCATTTTGTGCGGCTGGAGCTGGACTAGTATGGTATACACTTTTGGTGTTTGTGACTTTTATAGTTTTTTAAATATTAATATTTTAGTGCAAATTTAGAAAGATTCTTCTTTTGGCGCCATAGAAACAGACTTCATTTGTGGTGTGTTGGCTCCATCTTTTGGTCCCACTGATACAAATTTCAAACTTCATTTGTGGTGTGTTGGCTCTCTCTAGTGGTATGCCGGGAGTAGTACGGCCTGTCTACCCTTATTTGGATTACCGTAATGATGACAATATCAACGGTGCGCACAGCGTCGCTGCTTTCAGGAGCCATTGGAATTTTTAAGGTTGCGCAAATCATTCAAAAGTTACGGTAATGCTTGGTGGAAAACTCAATATCCCACAATTCATAGCACGCCTCTGCCGAGTCAAACAATGGCGGCCATCACTTAGTTTTTATTTTCCTCTTAATACTGTTTCTAGGTCACAAAATAAACTTTTAAGATATTTTCAGGCGAGAATATAGGTGTGTAAACTTCAAATATCTGCTCATTTTGTCAAAACATCCCATATTAGCGACAATGTTCTGACGATGTCGTTTCTGCTTGAGGCTAGCTGGCTAGTGTGGCTAGCGCGGCTTTGCTAACAAGCTACAGCCGGCCTGGATGACAGTGAGAGCGGCTTACTCTGGTTTCACACCCGGTCCTTCGTAAAGTCTCGTGGTCACAGCTGGACTTATTTTAAATAAATAAATGATTTATTTATTTATTCATTTTAGTAACGGTATAAACAGTGAAATGTGGTGGATTGGCCAGATGTAAACTTCAAATATGTGCTCGTGTTACCAAGACATCCCATATTAGCTCTGATGGTTTCGGTGCCTGCAAAGAGCTAGACAGCTAGCTAGCTAACTGGCTGTCTTTTTGACTCAGGGTCATAGCTGGACTTATTTTTCGTTTTTATGAGCCGATGAGGGGTTTTTTTTAGTAACGGTACAAACAGTGAAAGGCGGTGGATTGTCCAGATGCTGGTCGATGTGGAAAAAATAACTGAGTTGTTTGGTGGTCGCTGACGCGGAGCTACAACCGAGGGCAGCTATCCACCGGTGTGTGTCAGACAGAGCATGCAGGGAACGAGGCGGCGAGGCGACCGCCGATCAACCGGTGGTAGATCGTGGATCAGGGAAACCGAAGGCAGGAGAAGCAGGCGGCTGCCGGTCAGAGCGTGAGGTGAACTGAATTTCAGGTAAGAAGTTATGAACTGCACTCTATTTGGGTCAGATATAAACCGAGTTTAGGTGTAGTTTGGTGGAAACCAGGAGATGACCTTACCGAATCATCAGAGCTGAACTGGTGATGGAGAAACAGGTTTACCTTTTTTTTAGGTGACATGAATGAGTTGAAGGGAAGTTATGAACTGTTTCTGAGAGAAATAAACACCAAGCTCCTTTTTTATTTAGCTGACAGCTGGTAACTGTGCAGGGGCGGATCTAGCAAAGCTTTTGCCAGGGGGCCAGGTAGGGCATCTTACAACCAAAGTTTGTATAATAATACACAAGATTGGCTGTAGACCATTGTTAATCATTCAGAACACTGTGTAAAAATAACAAAAAACAAAAAGTGAATGCAAAAGTGCATAAATATTTATTTTACGTGATTGATGTGTGTGGCGGGGCGTGGTCTGCAGTGCCGCTGCAGGGGAGGTGGACCCACCTGAGCGGCATCTGCAATCACGCCTCTCTGGCGTAGTCTGTGCTCTCTCGGCTGTTTTTTGGGTGTGTGTCAGGCTGTGAGTTGAAAAGCTACAGCCGGCTGTGTGGGTACACCAACCATGTGTGAAAAGTGGTCCATAACGTAATGCTTCAAAGCGTGTTCATGCAAACATTGTCGGGTCTGCCGTGGTACAATGGGACTTCTGCTCATGAAACTATGTGCACAGCGTCTGCAAATCGGGGCTGTACAAAGTCACTTCATCTTTACCCAAAATTGTAAGCTGTCATCTGTGAGGTGCGAGCGGTGTTTGTTTTTACCATAGTTCATGGTGGAGAATGGCTGCTCTGCTGAGTTTTGCTCTCTGTAGCTGTATGAATGGCAAACTACACTGTTTACCAGCGGCATAGGCACACTTAAAATTTCTTCTGAAATTTTCGCTTTCTAGTTGTTATTATTATTATTATTATTATTATTATTATTATTATTATTATTATTATAAACATGCATAAAGACAGTTATGTTTTCAGACAGTAGTCATCTTCTTTAATATTGATTCTAAATTTAAAACATTTTCATGTACAGGCTTTTCAATTTGTTTTGACTCAAATATTTAATGGGAAATTAATCAACTAATTATTAGATATTTCCATTATTATTTGTCTGCCCATTACCTCAGACAGACGATGTAAAAAAATGGTTTTGATAAAATTTCATGTCCTTTGTAGAGAGCAGCAGATAGAAAAGGCAGAAATTTGTCTCCAGTATATGTTTTATTATTGAATGTGAACATAATGTAAATATTCTCTGTAAACACCACGTGGATACAGATTCACTCTGAGATTCAGTCTGCGGGGGGCTGCTCACCAGGTCAGACCAGTGGGGGGTTTTGGAGCACCTGAGGGAGTGTTCGCCCAGAGCGCCAAACAGGGTAGGACCGCCTCTGGATCAGACTGTGAAGTCTCGACCAGTGATCACACTTAAATTTAATTAGATCACCAATTTGGGACAAAAATGAAGTAAAAAAAGTCACACAAGTTTCATTGTGAAATCGAAACTTCCTCATTCACACAGCTACGTCTTGGGGGGGGGGGGGGGGGCAGCCTCCACCT
The DNA here is from genome assembly GCF_036321145.2 of Pelmatolapia mariae. Lineage (NCBI taxonomy): Eukaryota > Metazoa > Chordata > Actinopteri > Cichliformes > Cichlidae > Pelmatolapia > Pelmatolapia mariae. Next base: position 4,077,807 of record NC_086237.1, on the reverse strand, counting down.
TTTTTGGGGTGGAGCATTTTAAACACTTTCGTTTTCATTCGGATGGACGTTTTGCTGCAAAACGGTTAAACCGGTGAGTAACTCAACCGACGATGAAATACTTTAAGATCTTGTGATAATCTACTGCTGAGCTGCTCATTAAACCAGGCGAAGCTTCAGTGTTGATATTACTGACTGATCATCAATCACTAATCAGTGATCTATTACTGTTAGGTTAGTCAGATTTATATCGACATAATGATATCTCGGCAATTTGTCTAACGGACCTGGAAACAGCTTCCTGATCCCTCAGACTGCACACACAGCGTCATCTTCAAATAACTCGGTCAAAGTACGCAGAGTGTTTGAAACGGAAATACAGAAAAAAGCCCGAGAACAACGACGCGATTTGTACAGTTTAATGTGGAATTTGATCCTCTGATTGTCAGTTTGTGTTAAAATGAGACCTTCCGGTTTCTTTTCTGCAATACTAAGAAAGTTTTTTTTTTTTTTTTAAATTTGAAATGATCAAAAATGCAAATGGTAAATGCAGCATTTTAGATTTCAAATGTGAAACACAACCAGGAAGAAAAACGTACATAACAGAAAGTTACATTTACATGGTTTTGTCTTTTTATCAATAAAGGCCCCAAAAGTCTTTGTACGTTATACTGTGGATGTGTTATAGATCATACATTCTTATATATTTTATTTCAATAAAATATTTATTTATCTGACTTGTTGCCATTTAGGCCACGATATATGCTTTAGCAAAAAGGAAAGTTTGAAGCCTAATCTTGAAAGTAGAGATAGTGTCTGTCTCCTGAATCCAAACTGGAAGCTGGTTCCACAGAAGAGGGGCCTGAAAACTGAAGGCTCTGCCTCCCATTCTACTTTTAAATACTCTAGGAACAACAAGTAAGCCTGCAGTGTGAGAGCGAAGTGCTCTAATAGGGTGATATGGTACTACAAGGTCATTAAGATAAGATGGGGCCTGATTATTGATAAGTCATTAAAATAATAATATGTACAGTGAAAGAACTTACACCCAGAATTCATGCTAAAATTATTATTTACTTTTTTAACTTAGTTAAGGTGCAAAATAGGTAGAAAATGGTTATTAGCAGCCGTGCACTCACAGTTACTTACCACCTTTATTTTGCTTTCTTAACAGGTACCAACTGAGGTACTAATGTATTGTTGGCCCATGTGAAACCTAAAGTCTCTACAGGGTCTGGTTTATCTGTTGGAACATGTCATAAATGTCCCCATTCTCCTAGACTACCCGAGTAATCCTTGACAACTTCAAAATGTTTATTTGTTCTAACTGCACTCAGTTTCTACTTCTGGACATGAGCCAGTTGCACCTGAATATCCGGAACATGTTCAAACAGTTCCTAGGTGCAGATGTTTTTGTAGGTCTGAATAAAACAGTTCCAAGCAGAAACTCTATCTCACTGAGAGGTGAAGGTTATAGTCACACCACAGGTCAAAGGTTAGTGGAGTGTTAACGTCTTCATAAAGGTACCATAATAAGATTTTCCTGGTTGTTTGCATTAAAGTTAATTCAATGCATTTTTTACCCTTTCAGGCACTACTTCTTATTGCTTTAAGTTTGAAACTCTTCTTGCCTTTTGTGCAAACAAATCATGTCTGTTTATTAAGCTTCCATATTAATGGTTGAGGTGTGGTTTCTTTCACGAATTTTAGGTAACTGAACATGTTAAACTATTAGCTCCACAATCACAATAACATAACTACCAAGTTTGTCCTAAACCAGGGTTCATCATTAGTCACTGTTGGGCCCCTCTGACATAAACCAAATGTTTACTGAGAAGAATCAGAATCACGATCAGAATATTTAACTAATCCCTAATTATGTAGTTACAGTTGCTCCAAGATAATAAGAACAGTAACAGATTTTCCATCCATCTTCTTCTGCTTATCTGGGGCCGGGTCGCAGGGGCAGCAGCCCAAGCAGAGAAGCCCAGACCTCCCTCTCCCCAGCCACCTCGTCCAGCCTGTCCGGAGGAACACCAAGGTGTTCCCAGGCCAGATATAATCTCTCCAGCGTGTCCTGGGTCTGCCCGGAAAACCTCGCCCAGGAGGCGCCCAGGAGTAGTGATGGGATTTCCGGCTCTTTTTAGAGAACCGGCTCTTTCGGCTCGACTCACTAAAAAGAGCCGGCTCTTTCGGCTCCTAACCAGCTCTTCAGGTTGTTTTGTTGCTTTAATTAATTTATTATTAACAATAATATAAAATTATGCACAAAAGGAATTACTAATGTAAAAAAAGTGGTTTTATTTATATATTTTTATATATAAATATATGCGGTGGCCCCTAGAGACACGTACAAACTCCAAAACACATTTCTAGTGTTAACTGAACTTCCAAACAGAGCTACCTAGATCACTTAAATTACACAATTGAAAGCATATGTGTATTGTTTGTGTATTTATACACAAGCACTCATATATATTCAAATAATTTAAAAAAATGTTCATTTACCTGTTACTACCACACACCAAATCCGGTCGTTGGTACTTCCTGTCTTGTGTAGCCACTAGGTAACAAAAGCTCAACACTGCCCCCTAGCATCCTGGAGCACTTCTGTTGTGTTTTGTACGTGCTTTGTCTCTAGGGGCCACCGTAAATATACTTTTATTTATTCACTCCACATAAAATGTAATAAATAAATCATATAATACAAAAACCAACTATTCACAGTTCAACTTTTAACTATTTAAATTTTCAGCTTTCTCCTTTTAAACTAATTTAAAGTGAAACAACACAAAACACTGCAAACCACAACACAATTAAATATAAATTAAAATATGAAAACAAAAAGAACATGCATATTCTCTGTCATATGGGCCTGCATGAATAAACTTTCTGAATCCTTTATCATCCGCAACTGAAAATAGTTGTGGATGATTACTATACCTTTCTAATGTGACGTTGTTGTCCCTGGCTCTCTTTCTCTCTCTTTCCCTCCCGCTCTGTTCCTGTGCTACTGAGTGTAACTACCGCCCCTCCCCCCTCCTCCCAGCGCAAAGCACAAGTGAAACGGAAAAAAAGTGCGAGAGAGAGGGTGAGAGAAAGAAAAAAAAAACCCCATGGCTCGCGATAAGGAGCCGGCTCGCGTCGTTCACGTCAAAGATCCAGCTCTAAGAGCCATTTCGTTCGCGACCGACACATCACTACCCAGGAGGCATCCTTGTCAGATGCCCGAACTACCTCAACTGGCTCCTTTCAATGTGAAGGAGCAGCGGCTCTACTCTGAGCCTCTCCTGAATGGCCGTATTATTGTAGGGTCCGTGCCTTGGAAGCGTGGTGTTGTTGTGATTGCAGACCTCAGCAGACAGCGGGAGTTTATTTTCCCAGATATGACTGAGGTTAGAAATCCAACCAAGTTTGTTTACACATGTTTTCATGTGTTAGAGCCCTGCCAGTTCAGGAGATGAACCTTCAGGTCAGAAGGAAGAGGATGAGGTTTTATTAAGATGCTGGTGGCATCTCTTCCCTTTGCATTTTCTGTTCTTTCATGAAGGAGCTCCTTCTCAGGTGATAAAATAGAGATATGTTCCTTCATATCTTGACTCTGAAGGTGCAGATGTGAATGAAAATTTGCTTCTATTGCCCACAAATGAATATAAGTTCTTACAGATGTAATAGATATGCAGCTGGTCTCTAGCCACATAAATGAAAGGGAATTAGGCAGAACTGTGTTCTTCTTGGCTACCATATTTAAGACAGCAGTTGCCAGCAACTTCCACAAATAACTGCCTGCTGTGTTTTTAATTTATAAATTGTACAATTATCAGTATTGGAAGACTTAATTACACACTAATCAATAGATATTTGTACAATATTATTTTTTCTATCAAATAAACTGAAACATTAATAAATGTACCTTTCAAACTATGGGATAAAAATGACTATAACTTAGATTATGGAGCACGTTTTGATCTGCATTTTATTTTTACTAATTTTATTTATTTATTTATTTATTTTGCAATAATTAAAGGTCTTTCGCAGATGCCTACACAGTTGTCCGTTGACCAATTCTCCATTCAGCACTATGCACTAAAAGCACAATAAGTGAAGCATGTTGCAGCCTGCTCCCTAGAACAGTGAATTATCAATTAAAATCATCAGGAAGGCACAGTGATAATTTTCTTTGTTCTACTGTACCAGCTGGTTAGTACCTACCTGTATTATGCACTGGTGCCTTATTTTCTCTGATTTTATCTTCTTGAAGTTGTTTGTCTAATAACTCATATTTCCCACAGTGTGACCTCATGGCAACTACAGTAACTGGTGAGTTCAATCAGATTTTATAACTAATGCTAATAAATGACTGCATCTCCCTTTCTGTAGACAAAAGTGTGTGTTGTTGTAATAGCTTTCTGTTTTTGTGAAAGAAAAAAATCTGAAGCATCATAATATGCCACTTATCCCTTTCATGCATGAATTATGACAACCTCAATCCAGAGTTTTTTCTTAAGTATTTTTATTCATCTTTAGGCATGAAAAACATTTTTGAACTTCAGTTTTGTAAACATGTCCACTTAGGTGGACAAAACTGGCTGACCAGTGGGTGGCAGGGTATAGAGTGACACATCAGTGTCCATTGTAGTGGTTTATGTGCAAATATACCATCAACACTGACACAAATACAAGAAATCAGCCTTTGAATAGCTGTCCACTGTAGTGACCAAAATGCATGAAAGGGTTAATTAATCTTTTTATAGAATGAAGAGTACAACTTGTTTGTTAGGTAACATGATAGCTGATAGATTTTTTTTAATCTAGTTTATCCATCAATGGATAAAAACTGCACACAGTGTTGAAATTAAGTCTGTCTGTGGGCTTTTCTTTCTAGTTTGAGGTTTTCTTTCAGTTCCATCCTCATTTTTCTGATTGGTGGTGCTCTCACTGCACTCGTTTCACTTCCTTTTCCTGTTGAAGTGCAACCTGGTGCATATTTGTATCTGAACTAGATTTCTAGATATCTTACCATTACCAAATTCCATGTATTTTGTCATGTTCAACTTGACTAATTTATTTATATAAAACTATTTGTTTCTATTTGTTTGATTAATCTCTCAACACAAAGTAATACAACACTGAACTAACTAAATCAAACCATAATGACTACTAAAATCTACACTGAAAAAAAAAGTTCTTTCAATTTACTTGATTTTATTGTGTACATCGGTCCCACATAATATGAATAAGTATGACTGACTTAATTTTCCACTTTCCCTCAAGTAATTAATGCTTGTCAAATGAAAGTATTTTATTTACATCAGATTACTTTAAAAAAATCATGTTTGATGTACTAATATTAATCTGTTACCATAATATCAATGTATTGCATAATGTCAATATATTTTAATGTGTAACACCAACTTATTTTTGATTGCCAGTGGTACGCAATGATATTGTGTAATGTATACACATTGCAATTATGTTCCTGCAACACAAATTATGGCTTTAAATCCTACTTAATTTTTTCAATTTAAATATTAACTGATCATTATTGACAAAAAAGGCAAAGACTGTGAGTGCTGCTGAACAATTCACCTTTATTAAACTTTAACAGCAGTGAAAGCAGCAAGCTGCCATAAACAAGCCCAAAATCACATCCATATAAACCTGTTAACACATTTTTAAAGATAGCCTGCAGAAATAACTAAAAGAAAAATTTAAAACATTTGCAAATATTTCACAAAAAAATGACCTTAGCAGCAAATAAAAGAAAGTGCTTATAGATGATCCTGTCATTTCTTACATATAACATTTGTATTAATTACACAACTGAAAATTTAAACTAAATTAAGACTACCTGACAAAAAAGCAACACGCTTTTATGAATAAACAGATTTACACAAATATAACTTGTGTATTATTTGATAACAGTTTCAGTTTCTGTACAAGTATTTACCTGTACAAAATTTCAACTAAGTTGAGCCTTAAATGACATTGTTACATAACTAATACCAAACACCTATATGAATTTAAATCTTCCTTTTAAACATATAAGCAGGACATTAAGGTTGACTCAGAACATATTGCTAAAAATCGTCAGTAAAAATTTCTTACAACATGATACCAAAAGGAAAAATCATCCTGCATTGCAGTCACATGAGGGGAAAGCAATAAAATCTTAAGCAGTATAACGTTACTGAACACAAAATGAAAAACTGCAAAGAATTGCAGAAGTGCTGTCTTTGACTTCTCAATGAAACAGGTGGTTTTTAAAAGCAAGAACTTTAGAGAGTTTAGCTCCATCCAGTTCCATGAAAACCTTCTGGAAAACGTCAAAGGTGTAGCGGAGGTCAGCAGGGTAAAATAAAACAGAGAGATTATTCAGACTGTCAAACAGACAGATTCAACACCTCATATACAACCAACTGAAACTGAAAATGAGGCTTGTGGACAGGATTGTTGAAAAAGAAAAAAAAACTTATTGTTTTCTTCATTTCGCACTACGACTCTGTTGCTTGAAAACCAAAAAAACAAACATATTTTTCTGCTTGCTGCTTTTTCTACTTTCTAATAAAGCTGGAGGCATTAATAACAAATACACATTTGCTCTCTTTTTCTTTGATTGTACTGCAGTTTCAAACTGTACCTTTCAAAGTATCATCGTTAATATAATGAGTTTACAGTTACAGTCTAATTTGAGGCCCAAGAAACATTTTCACTGCTTTTTCCTACTCTTTTGATCAGCTGCAGATTTTTTTATACAAATGTTTTCTTCAGAAGAAAATAACACAGAGAATATTCACTTATGGGAAACAAAGGAACATGAGAAATACTGACAGCTTCACATGTTGAGGATCTCCTCTTCCTTAGGATTCAGTGACATGATCTTCACACATTCACCTCCATCAACACTGTGTCTTTTGTCATCGATTACTTCCACAAATCCTGATTCTTTTCTTTCTTTTTGTTAAATTGTCTGAAAGTATCAGTCATATACACGTCTGCACCTCCACGTGGTTATTTATGATAAATTTGACCACAGGCTTTGAAACAATATCAGCACTCGATCAACAGTTTCCTCGTGTTTGTTGTCTCTGTAAATGAGCCGGCCGCGATCACACAGTTTATAAATATCATTACTCAGAAAAGAAAGAGTACTTTTTATTTGAAGTAAATATTTCAGTCAATCACCTCATATATGTTATGATTCTTGGTACTTTAAGTTGTGAGAGAGAGAGTTTGGGAACAAACATAGAAACACGTATATGCTATGATCAAACTAATCCTTTCATTAGAGGGAAAAAGGACCGTGGAAGAAGAAAATACCTGTCCTACACAGAGTGCAGCACTCGAGTCTTGTGTTGGTCATAAAAATGTATGTGTACATTTATTCCACTGCTTGAATGCCAGTTTACCTCCCTAGGTAGATTTTTTTTATATAATTATTGTTATCATTAATTATCATTGTTACCAGTATTGCTGTGAATTTGGTGGAACTTACACAGTGTCCCCCAAAATATAGCAGAGAATGCCACCTAATGGTGGAGTATAAAAACTACATGTCAGTTACATGTAGTCGTCTTTTGCACGAAACCTTTTCATAAATATGTTTAGAAGAAAACAAATGAACAAATTATTGTTTCACTGAACTTGAAATCTAAAACAAACACAGTGACATATTAATTTTTGATGCCACAGAAAGACTTTGTAGCTACTGTAGCGACCATATACAGTTTGTGGTGTATGGTGTTGCGTGTATATTCCTGGATTTATGGTTGTCGTGCAAGTCATGTGGGAAGTATTGAACGAGCAGGAAATATGTTCACCCCGTCGCTGGTGTGTCAGCAGGGAGACCGGGTGAGTAAGTGGAGGGTGTTTCTTGTTGACTGCTGTCAGTCATCTTGCTAAGTTTAGAGCACCTTGGAGTAGCTTCCTTTTGCTCGGGCTTGACTGCAGCATTGATGGATTATTAAACATGCAAATAAACAATTTATGTACCAGTTCTTGGAAACTGGATCAATTTGTTGGGTTGCTTACAAGTCATTAGAGCAGTAGTCCCTACTTCAGCCTCATGGTGGTTAAATTGGTCATAACAGCAGCATTTTGAAAGTTCTTGTGCAAACAAAAGAGGTAGAAGAAATTATTCGTTTTTTTACTTCTGTGTCTCACTTTATTGAAAAGTACAGAATATACGTAAAAATATATTTGTTTTAATGTTTCCAACCACAAACACTCAAATTTAGACATAAACAAACAAGGAAACATGTTCAAGATTTTCTCCATGCCAAAAAATATGTTCAAGCTTAACTTTGAGTTTACGTTTAAAATACACCAAGTAGTGAATCTGTTTGGCTGACAGGCTGGATGATTTCACTTTGTTGTTTTACCTTCATGGGTTCCTTCATAATCTGCAGCAAACAGGAGCACTCATCTTCTTAGAGTTAATCTAAGTTAACTGGAAAAAGAGAAAATAAGATTTCTACAATTTGCAGGCTGTTCAACTCTGACTCCAAAGTCTGTGCAGCTTCTCAGTCATCTAGGTCATGACCAATGTTCCTTAGGCAGCGGTTGTCCTTCTCTCCTGTATTGGCTGGAGCTTTCTTTTGGTGCCTTCCCAGCTTTGACAAAAGTGCCAGGTTGTTTGATGCACACCATTCTCCCAGTTTCAGGACCTCATCTCTGTAAGCCACCTCATTTCCCTGTGATCAGCCCCACCACTGTTGCGTCATCAGGAAATTTGACAAAGATGCTCTCTAGGTGGGCGGGACTGCAGTCATATGTGTAGAGGGAGTAGAGTTGTAGGCCTAGTAAACAGCCCTGGGGAGAGCCGATGCTGAGAGTGCGAGGGGAAGAGAGGTGAGGACCCAGTTTCATCCCCTGGGGTCTGTTTGACCAAGAATTCCTTTATTCAAAAGCAGGTGGGTGGCGGGAGCCCCAGGTTGGTTAACCTGGTGATCAAAATGTCTGGTATTATTGTATTAAAGGCTGAGCTGAAGTCAATGAAGAGCATTCTGACGCAGCTCCCCTTTTTTTCCAGGTGACTCTGTGTGGAGAGCAATGGCTACAACATCTTCAGATCTGTTAGTCCAGTATGCGAATTGGTGTGGGTCCAGAGTGGCGTAGGAGACAGGTTCTGATGTGCCCCAGAACCAGTTTCTCAAAGCACTTGATGACAGGGGTTAGTGAAATTGGACGGAAGTCATTGAGACTGGTTATGGGTGACATTTTGGGGACGGGGATGATTATGGCAGATTTCAGGCAGGGTGGAATGACGGCTTGTTCCAGATACAGGTTGAAGATGTCAGTGAAGACCTGTGCTAGCTGCTCGGCACATGCTTTGAGGACCTTCCCAGGTACTCCATCGGGACCTGCAGCCTTCCTGGGGTTAACTGCACAGAGTACACGCCTCACATCCTGTGCCTCAAGAGTGAGTGGGGGGTTGCTAGAGGCTGATGTGGGTTATAGTGGTAGATGCAGAGCCCCGATCCTCTGTTCTTACCAGAGTCACCGTTCCTGTCCTATCTGTGTAGCAGGCGGCCTGTTAGCTGCACCGCAGCATCCAGGAGTTGTGTACGTAGCCAAGTCTCTGTGATGATAAGCACGGAGCAGTCCCGAACATAACGATTTCCAGCCAGCTGTCTTGCGTACCATGGATCTGGCATTTGTAAGGTAGAGGTTCGGCAAAGGAGGTCTGAGTGGCTGTTTCCTCAGCCTAGTCAGTAGTCCAGCCCTGCAGCCTCACTTTTGCTTCCTCTCTCTTCGCCGTCTGCATTGCCTGTTCGATCCGACAACAATCCACAGAGATCCCGCTGGTCTCGCTATCCTGTCCAGAATGTTGTGTGTGCGCTGAAAGTCGCTGATGATTGTCATCTTCGTTTGAAAACCGATGTAACGTCCAGTTGTGTAGGTAGATGCCCGTACAATGTACGATAAGCACACTAGACATACAAAAAGGCACAAATAGGGAGAGCTGCTGTAAGCTGCTGCGTCTGTGCGCGCAGCCATCTTGGTCACCCAAACAATCTTGGTCACCTGAACATCTTCTATCCCAGGAGACTGAAAAGATTCAGCATGAGCCCTCGCATCCTCAGGACCTTCTACCGCTGTGCCATTCAGAGCATCCTCACTGGATGCATCACCACCTGGTATGGCAACAGCACCACTTACAACTGCAAAGCTATCCAGAGAGTGGTGCGGTGTGCGGAAAGTATAATTGGAGGTGAGCTTCCCTCGCTCGAGGACATCTACAGGAAGCGGTGCCTGAGGAAAGTGGGGAGGATCATCAAAGACTCCAGTCACCCCAGCCATAAACTGTTCAGACCACTTCCATCAGGAAGGAGGTTCTGCAGCATCCAGTCCCGAACCAGCAGACTGAGAGACAGCTTTTTCCATCAGGCCATCAGACTGCTGAACACTTCATAGACACCTCACCTTCACTTACTGGAACTTCAACATTATGCACTCCATACTGTATATAAATGCCACTTGTTTTGCACATTTCCAACTGCCGACCTCTGTAGATTTTATTTAATTTTATATATATGTATACACACACACACACACACACACACACATGTATATATACATATTTGGTATACATATTCAGTAATGTGCATACATTCTTATATTTGTACATATATTTATTCTTATAATTCTCAGGTTCCATTCTTATATTTTGCTTTGTTTTTATGTTTCTTGTATTTTTCACACCTCTGTTGATGTGAAGCTTGCACACAAGAATTCAACTTCAGACAACATCTATATTTCATTGTGATAGAAGAGAATTTTGAGATGACATTTGTAACTGACATGTCCTAATACGTTATCAGATATTTATCACTGTGTCGACTTATCACCATGATTTTTTTATTGGTTGTCAATTTGCATCTACCTTCACAAGAACTGATTTTGACATGATTCACAAAATACCAACGTTGAATGATGGTAAATAAAACAATCAAGTCATAAAATCATAAACATATCTTCATTGGTTTTAACAGAAATACAGCTCCAAACTGTCTTTGCTGCTGTCACGTCATGAGCTTTGACTGTATTCACCTGAGGGGCTGAGCTTTTTGTTCATTTCAGCTGCATCTTTATCACTATGATCACTCATAAAGTGGGACACAAACTTAGGACCCTGGGACTATCCACTACCCACAGACCATCACACGTCAGAACCGGCACCAAAACCTTGTGAACCCTGGTCAAACCGGTTGACGTAACCCCCTCGGTGCACTCTGCATGCTGACTGTTAGCAGAGCAGTGAAATCTCTGAAAACATCTGAGCACTTTTGCAAACATGTTCTATGTTGACAACCTGACCAGACATGTGAAGATTACGGCGCGACATTCGTGGCTAAAACACTGTTAAAAGTGTAGTTGGTGACAGAAAAACGGGGTATTTTAAAACTACACTACCACCATTGCTGCCTGTGATTTGAAATGCATTCTGGGATACCTGGCTGCCTCAAGTCTACAGAAGCAATCGATTATCTAGGATCCACCTGTTTTGACTTACTTTGCACGGCAACCAATCAAATGTTAGAGAAGCTGCATGGGCAGCGTTAATCCCGCCCCCTGAGTTTGATGGGTGAGGCTGACAGATAAAATTAATTCATGATGAGAGCCAGGCGCCAGGACTGCCAAAATGAAATAAAGAATTATATCATTAAATAATTAATTAAATGTGTCAATAATTAATTAAAATGTGAAATACATAAATAATTAATTAAATGTGTCAATAATTAATTAATTAAATGTGTCAATAATTAATTAAAATGTGAAATACATAAATAATTAATTAAATGTGTCAATAATTAATTAATTACATGTGTCATAACTATTTATTTAATTAATTAATTCCAATTTTAATTAATTATTGCCACATTTAATTAATCATTTAATGGTGTATTTAAGTAATTCATTATGGCAGTCCTGGCGTTCCATACTTTTACAGCCTTTTTTTTTTCTTTCTCATTGCCCAGTATAAACAAAACATACGGAGGGAAGAAGTAACCACGAGGGAGGTGAAACGGTGGTCTGCCCAATCAGAAGCTACGCTACAGGACGCACTCAACGACGTCGACTGGGACATGTTCAGAGCATGCGCAGTCGACATCAACGAGTTTACGGAAGTAGCAGTATGCTTCGTCAATATGCTAGCGGAGGAGATTATCCCCACTGCGAGAGTCACCACATTCCCAAACCAGAAACCGTGGATGGACAGATCGATCCGCGCTGCAGTAAACGCCAGGACTGCCACCTACAACGCGGGTCTCGCCACTGGCGATATGAGCGCCTACAAAGCGGCCTCATACGGCGTGCGGCGCGCGGTGAGAGATGCTAAACGCCGGTACCGGGAGCGTGTGGAGTCCCGCTTCCTCCAGGGCAACACACGGAGTATGTGGCACGGACTACGCACCATTACGGACTACAAACCCAGGGACACTGTGCCGATCAACCCCGACTCTGCATTCACCAATGAGCTGAACCAGTTCTACGCCCGTTTCGAGGTTAGCCAGGCGGCTAATGCCATCTACCGCCTGACTACCGAGGACAGTGACGTCATCAGCGAGAGACCGGTGACCAGCATCGCGGAGCATGACATCCGAGCGGCATTCAGGAGAGTGAACACAAGGAAAGCGGCGGGGCCAGACGGCATCACCGGCCGTCTACTGCGCTGCTGTGCTGACCAGCTAGCAGGTGTGTTCACTTACATCTTCAACGAGTCCCTTGCGAAGTCTGTGGTCCCCACATGCTTCAAAAGATCCACCATCATCCCGGTACCCAAGAACAGCAAACCCTCATCCCTGAACGATTACCGGCCAGTTGCGCTGACCTCGGTAGTAATGAAGGTGTTTGAGAGGCTGCTGAAGAACATCATCTCCTCCTCCATCCCAGACACCACAGATCCGCTCCAGTTCGCCTACCGACCCAACAGATCCACTGAGGACGCCATCGCCCACGTCCTGCACACCACCCTCAGCCACGTGGACAAGAAACAGGGTAACTATGTGAGAATGCTGTTTGTTGATTACAGTTCAGCGTTTAACACAATAGTGCCCAGCAGACTGTTCACAAAGCTGAGGGATCTGGGACTCAACAGCCGTCTGTGTGCGTGGGTGTTGGACTTCCTCACTGGCAGAACTCAGGTGGTGAGGGTGGGTAGGTGTGTCTCCGACAGCATCACCATCAACACAGGAGCACCACAGGGGTGTGTCCTCTCGCCACTGCTCTACTCCCTCTACACTTCAGACTGTGTGGCCACCCACGGCTCCAACACCATTGTGAAGTTTGCTGACGACACAGTGGTGTTGGGTGCCATCTCCAACAGCGATGAGGCGGCCTACATGGACGAAGTGAAGAATCTGGCATCACGGTGCCAGGACAACCACCTCCAGCTGAACGTCGGCAAGACCAAGGAGCTGGTGGTGGACTTCAGAAGGAGTCAGCACAGAGTCTACAAGCCCATTATCATTAATGGAGCTCCAGTAGAGTGGGTGCAGTCCTTTAAGTATCTTGGCGTCCACATCTCCTCAGACCTGACATGGGCTGCCCACATTCAGGCCCAGACCAAAAAGGCTAGGCAGCGCCTGTATCACCTACGACAACTGAGGAAGTTCAGGGTCTCTCCAAAGATCCTCAGGATCTTCTATACAGGCGCTGTGGAGAGCATCCTCACACAGAACATGACATCGTGGTTTGGAAACAGCTGTGTGAAGGACCAAAAAGCTCTCCAGAGAGTGATTCGTACAGCAGAACGCTGCTGCAGGATTGCTCTCCCCCCGCTTCAGGACACCTACACCAGGAGATGCCGGACTAGAGCAACGCAGATACTGAAGGACCCGTCCCATCCTGGCAACAAACTGTTCCAACTTCTACAATCTGGTAGAAGGTTCCGCATCATCCGGGCAAGGACAGAGAGACTCAAGAGGAGCTTCTATCCTCAAGCCATCCGGGCCCTAAACCAACCCCCCCCCCACACACACACACACCCGCCCTCTCACATCATCTATAATTGACTGAGACTGTCCTCCAGACACTCAATTCCTGTAACTTTAAATATGTTTATATTGTCCATTCTGTAAAATAGTCAGATGTCTATTCATATTAATGTACAGAATTCATCTGCTTGCTGCTACTACTGCACATTCACCCAATGTATATACTATATATATATATATATTAGGGGTGCAACGATACTCGTATCGATATTGAACCGTTCGATACAGTGCTTTCGGTTCGGTACGCATGTGTATCGAACAATACAAAATTTTTAGATTATTTTATCAACTTTTCTTCTGACGATGCTGTCTGTGTTGAGAGCTCAGTGGATCTGCGTTCGACTACTCCGCCTAGGCTGCACTGTCGAGCGCAGATCCACTGAGCGCAGCGCAAGCTAGCAAGACAGAAGCTTAGCTCATTGCAGCATGGCAAATTGAACCTCCCCCACCCTCATTCAGACCTGGCCTTTGGAACTATTTTGGTCTTCATGTGAAGTATGACCCTGAAGGTAAGCGCGTCATGGACAAAAGTAAAACAGTATGTCGGATGTGCCACGCAATGCTCAATTACATGGGTGGGAACTAGTGCGTTAGCGCAGTTTGCTCGTTAACGTGTTGACGCCGTCCAGCCCCACGCACGGGGCGATCTGCGGTAGCTCGTTAACGGAGATTTGCCTTGTTGTGGCGTTAATGTCATTTCAGATTAACGCTGACAGCACTAGTGGGAACACAATGAATATGACTGCACATTTACTCCGACATCATCCTAGTGCAAAGACAAGTGGAAGCAGACAAAAACAACAAGCACGCATGCTACAAACTTTACCCGAGTCATTTAGACAGCCGTTAGCACATGATTCTCCTTATGGGGACCTGATATGTTTAATATGCTGCTTAGAGTATACCCCAGAAGAAGGGTATAGTATAGCTTTTATTTTGGAAAGAGCCATTTCTCTGTAATAAACTCTCTTTTCCAAAGATGAGGGATTTTTTCATGAGATATTTATTTTTTTATTACTTTGTCGTTTCAGCAACATTAAATTTAAAAACTGTACTTTTGAGTTAAAATATATATTTATAATTTTAATAAATGACAAATTAAAAAAGCATGAACATTCTTTTGTATCGAAAAAATATCGAACCGTGACACCAAAGTATCGAACCGAACCGAACCGTGAATTTTGTGTATCGTTGCACCCCTAATATATATTTATAATGTTATTCCTCTACCCCCCCCCCCCCCTTTTTTTTTGCACATGTTGAGGAGCGTGTCACGATACATTTCACTGTGTGTTATACTTGTATAACTATGCATGTGACAAATAAAGAACCTTGAACCTTGAACCTTGAGGGGAACAATCATTACTGGTCGAAGGTGTGCTGTCGTCCGAGACTTGCACCACAATGTCGGCGCTTGTTTCCCTGTTGGCCATGCTTCTTGTTGTGGTCATCGGTTGTCTTCCAGTATTTTCTCCGCAAGCGACCTTTCCTTGACTAATGAGATAAGCGGTAATCTGAATTGTCATACTCGAATTGTCATAAGTGTGCTGTCAGCTCATTGGTCACAAAGCAGGAGAGGGGCTGGGAATTATGTTTTCAAACAAAGCGTTAATTCCATTAACATTTATAGACTACTTTTGATTCTCACTGTATTATGGGACAAAGTGCGTCCCTTATTAGCTCAATACGGGACGTGTACTTTTGTTTCTAAATACGGGACGATTCCGTTTTTCAAGGGATGGTTGGCAACCCTACTCAGATATAAACCAAGTTTAGGTGCAGTTTATTTTCATTGTGCTGACTTTTTACAGTCAGTTACAATAACTCGTACTGCGTGCTAGCTAGCATGATGGAGTTTCTATACAGCTGGGTGGGTGCTATGATGTTACTGATACTGAACTTTATTTTATTCATAAGGTTAGTTAGTAGAGTTCCCAACGGCTCCTTAAAAAATGGAATGTTCCCTCATTCAGAGAAAATATTACGTGTTTCGTATTGAGCTGAGAAGAGACGCAGTTTGTGCCGTACTTTAGCTATAATGAAAAAAAGACACAAAGCTGGATTTATTCTGTGTCTTTGCTGCACAGCTGCCTCTTCTCTCTCTTCTCTCCCCCTCCCTCTCCTGTTGCTACTTCAATCATGAAACTGATCAATGATCAGCTGATCGGCTTTTCTCTCTTGTTTGTTTATCGCCCACTTTGCGCCAGAAAGAGGAACCCAGCGGATGTCGCGCTAAACAACAGCAGCACGTTTAAGTTTGATCAGCTGTTGTTAGAATTTATTTAATATTAATTTCTAGTATCAGCTGATGTTTGCTGGAGCCACAGCTGTAAAAGCTGCTGGTCATGATGTCGGTTTGGATATGTGGTGAGAGGGAAACATGAAGATGAAACCAGGAGATGTCCTTACTGAATCATCAGAGCTGAACAGGTGATGGAGAAACAGGTTTACCTTTTAGGTGACATGAATGAGTTGAAGGGAAGTTATGAACTGTTTCTGAGAGACAAATAACACCAGGATCCTTTTCTAAGTAGCTGACAGCTGGTAACTGTGCAGGGGCGGGTCTAGCAAAGTGTTGCCAGGGGGCCAGGTAGGACATTAACAGGGAAAGGGGGGCACAAAGATACTTTTCTTTCCTATTCTCATTTAAAATGTCTGGCTTTTAAAAAACAACTATCTGAATCTTGCGAACAAAGTTTTTATCTGACGTAAAATGCATAGAAATCATACATATACCAACAAGACTGTACATCACTTTCACAACAGCGTTTGTTTTCATTCAAAGGCTTTATGGCTTTAATACCTGGTGGGCTGGTCTTTAGTCAAAATGCCCGGGTCAATTTTTTGTCCCAGTCCAGCCCTGGGCACGACACGCAGTGAGTTAATCTGAGAAGGTGCATTAAAAAATAAATGGCTGGACATCACTACCCGGCAAGTTTAACTGTCTTCAGAACATTGCAGAGGCCTTATTGACAGTATTTGGCTCTACAGATCTGTGTAAACAGATTTTCTCTCACATGAGTGTCCTCAGGCAGCCGTCTGAATGCTGGACACTCAGAGACCTTGTCTCTGAGTGGGAGACCAGAGATCACATTAACATGTGTGTCTCTGTATTAACAAACATGCCATATTGGCCCAGTTTATTTTTCTTATCATTGTTGTGAGGAGACCATAAACAGCATTTGTATTTTCTGTTGTACAGTTCATTTGCTGTTATGGATAAAAAGTGTCTTTTTTGTTTGAAAATAGCCGATAACTATTCGCTGATAGCTGCAAACATCTGCAAACAAATATAATTCTATAAAGTTTTTCTATATAGTGTGTAACTGTTAATATAGAGCGTTATTAAATTTATTGCTATCTATCTATCTATCTATCTATCTATCTATCTATCTATCTATCTATCTATCTATCTATCTATCTATCTATCTATCTATCTATCTATCTATCTATCTATCATCTATCTATCTATCTATCTATCTATCTATCTATCTATCTATCTATCTATCTATCTGCCATTTGTTTTCCGTGCAATATTTTGTTCTTCCTGTGCAATATTTGGGCAAAGTGTCTTGAGCTGTAGTGAAGCCAGAAGGATCAGGATGACATGAGAATGTGGTAATGAGTCCTGTCTCATTTTTTTTTTTTTTTTTTTTTTTTTTTTTTAAAGACAAAGAGAAAAAAAAAATCTCCTGGATCACCTGTTGAGAGAAAAATAATAGAAAACAAGCAAAAAAAAAAAACAAAGCAACATACTAAACACAACACCATCATGTTAATCTAGCTAAGTGTAAACAGCAATAAATACTAAATATTGAATGTTGTTGTGCAGCACAGACAGCGCACAATGTGCTTTGAAGTAGCAGCTAAGAAAGGTGTAGTTTATGTCTACGAACAGTGAACACCCATGTGCACACCCGTGTGGATCAGCACACTTGTATACAGAAGGTTTCCTCATGTAACGGTCTGCTAGAGGGTGTGGAGGGCCATAGCCCCGTCCCCCAGGGCATGAAGCATGCATGGAGGAGATCCAGGCTCCAGACATCCAGGGACCCCAGAGTGCGAGAGCCCAAGGAGTACCACCGGAGGGGCATCCGTGCCACCCTCCTGGGAAGGGCTGAGGAGATCCCCAGACGAGGGGTCACCCAGTAGCCACGGAGCAGAAGCCAGAGGGGGCTGCACTGGCGCGCCCGCCGGCTCTGCCAGCAACCAGCTGTGCCAGAGTGAACCGAGCTGCAGGCCCCGAGGCCGGAGGTTCGAGGGCCCCCTTTGCCCCGGAAGAGGCCTGACCGAGCGACAGGCACCAGGCCCCGCCAAGTAGCCACCGGGAGTAAGCTGGTGTATACCTGAGCGCCCAGCCCCGGACACCAAGAACCACCAATGCACCGACCCCTGAGTGCATCAGTTACCGGCAGGGAGTGTGGTGAGGGGAGATAGGCCTCCACACTTTGGAGGGCCTGGGAGTTCCCAGGGAGGTGGAATCTAAGACCTGACCTGACATATAAACACAGACAAACAGGCACACACAGACACAAACATGCATTCCCACCCTCATGCACACATATACAAACACTCAGCACTCATCCAACGTAGGAATAGACATATATGCACATGTACACACAATCGCACTCCCCAAACATACTCTATACCCTGGGTCCAGGTACCCTCACCCCCAGAGGGGGAAACGGCACCCAGACCCAAGAGATGTGACCCTTTCCCCCGGGGTGGAGGCAAGCAGACCGCCCCAGGCCTCGCAGAAGCAGGGAGGCCAATCTGTCAGCCAACACCTCCTCCCAGCCCCCCGCCCCGATGGCTGGCAGAGAACGGGGGTGTGTGAAGACCCCATACCTCCCTCCTCCCGCTCATGTGTAGTGTTGCTGCGTGTTGTTCTAAAGTGCATTTAAAACAGGGGAGGGCATGGTGCTGCTGCCGGAGAGCAGCAGGTGTTAGCACGGCCCCTCCCGAGAACCCTCAATGTCTACATGGATTTAAAATTGAGAGGTGGGCACCGGCGCCAGAGGTAGGGTTGAGTCCTGTCTCATTGATGACGGCACAGGCGCTGCCTAGCCTTTTTGGTCTGGACCTGAATGTGGGCAGACCATGTCAGGTCTGAGGAGATGTGGACACTGAGGTACTTGAAGGACTGCACCCTCTCCACTGGAGCTCCATTAATGATAATGGGCTTGTAGTCTCTGTGCTGTCTCCTTCTGAAGTCCACCACCAGCTCCTTGGTCTTGCCGACAATCAGAGATTTCCACTCGTTGCTTCTCTGTTCTGTTCCAGCTCTCTGTCACTTTTCCTTTGATTCTGTTTTTTTTTTCTCAGGAGATTTAAGTTTTTCTTCCCACTCATGCTGTTGGAATTCTCCTTCATTTTTCCTTTTCCTGTCTTCTTCTTGTTCTCTCATTTTCTGCTCTTTCTTTGTCTGCTCATGTTCTTTTTAATGTTTTCTTACTTTTTTTAGTGTTTTCAATCTGTTTTCTCTCCTGTTCAGTTTCCTCTTTTTCTCTTTCAATTCTTCTTTTCATTACTTCCATTTCTTCCTTGTGCTTTCTTTGAGGTTCTTCCTCCTTCCTCTTCAGCTCTTCTTCTTGTCCACTTCTCTCATTACCTTCTGTGTATTTACATCGTCCCTCAGTGTTATGTGCTTGTCCCGGTGTTTTCCCTGTGTTTCTTTAGCTTGTAGCTTTTCCAGTTTAGTTTTTGTATCCCCTTTGCTTTTCCATGAATAAAGCCTTATTTTAAGTTTTTCCCCATGTGTGTTTAGTCCTGTGTTTTGGTCCTCTCCTGCCTGCACACAGCTGCTCCCTGACACCTTCTGTATGGCTGCCTCGGCCTCTTGGCCCATCTCCCTGTTGAAACATCTGCCTCCATTCTCCTTCACCATGCTATCAGCCTTTGTCAGCAGCTCTCTGACCTTGATCTGTCTGATTTTTGCTGTTGAAGACCTGATATCTCTCTCCACAGTCATGTAGCAGTTTCTTCACAAAGGCATCAGAGTCTTCTATCTAACTCTCAATTGTTTCATTTTCTATGGAAAAGTCCTTCAACAGCTCAGCTTCCAATGGCATACCCTCCCAAACATCAAGAACGCTGACTCTCCACTTTCAAGTCTCATATCAAGTCACATATTTTTTAAACCAGCTTTCTCACTCTGATTGTGTTTAAGCGTTAATATTCAAGGGGTTTATTCTATATATTCACACTTTCATTCAATATTTTCAAGGTTCACTCTAAAAATTCAAGGTTCATTCCATACATTTGAGTTTTATTCAATGTGAACAAGCACATTTGAACTCATGAACCTCCCACCACTAGTAGGAGCTGCGATGCCAATGTTTAGACAGAATCTGGCAGTAGAGAGACAGAGCCAAACATTTTTCACCTGCTGTGTTATGGATTGAATCATTTTGGAGTTTGTCAACTCTGAGTTTGTTTACCTGAAAGAAATATTAAATCATATTTGAAACAGTGGACATCTTTTGTTGCTTTTGGTCATTTCATTTCATTGCGTGTGTGGAGACAAATGCTCTGCTGTGACAACCTCAAACTGGCAGATAACTATGTCATTACACTCGGTGTTTATCAGCCTTTAAAGCTCATTTTATTTGTTGAGCCTTTATCCCTCCAGCATCAGGCTCGTCCTCTCTTGGCTGACAAATACTTCTTTTATAACCATAGGGGATAGAAAGGATGATAATTTTCAATTGCCTAGGTAAAACAACAGGAACACATGGAAAAATAAATTTCCAGTGTTTTTCTTTAATCATCAAGAAGAACAGCATAAAGGATATTCATATTTATTTACTACTGAATATTTATGAAATTACAACAAATGTCCAAAAATCGAATAACCAGCTGAAGCTTCTTCTATTGTTTAATATGCCACTACATGAAAATAATCAACATAAAATATACCAAAAAATTAAACTGCTTCAAAATGTTCCATAACCTGAAGAGTTACATGGCAGTAATTCATACTACACATGTCAATGACTCACAAAAGAAACAAAATGGAACGCAATCCTGAAAATAAGAATTTATAAGATAAATTAAGAATTCTGTCTGTGATCTGTAACTGTAAAATGTTCACAAATTGACCATAAAATGTATGAATTTGTATCTGATCAATTAGAAAATCATAAGCAGTTTAATCTGGATTCTGTTGCGCTTGATTAAGTAAATTCAGATCTATAAGCATCAGCACACACACTCTGGCATTCTCATCTCAACATTTAACTAAATGTACAGAAAATCTTTTATTCATGGAGCTCTGTCACAAAAACACCAAAAAAATCCCCTCATGAAATGCTGCAGGGAGATGTTGTTTCATCCAGAAGTTTTTGTATTAGTTCACTTATTTCTGTTTCATGGATTTTCTGCAGGTTTTCTTTTTCCTCCTGGTTTTTTGCAATCTTCATTTGATCCTCATGTTTTATCAGCAACTCTTTGATTTTTTTCACGTTTCCTCTCTTCTTGGAAAGACATTTTATCACATCTTTGATTTCTGCTTGATGCTTTTCTCTCTTTTGTTTTTCAGTGTGCTCAGCCAGAGCCTTTAACAGGTCATACTTCTCATCTTTGTCTTTGATTTTATTCTCGTGTTCCTGTAATGCCTGTTTGTGCTTGTCTTTGAAATCATTGAACTCTTCAGCTTTCTTTCTGGCCTCATCTTCATACATCTTCTTCAGATTTTCCACACGTATTTTATAGTTTTCCTCCAGCTGATTTCGTTCTTTCTTCTCCTCTTCTCTCCTCATTTTGTCTTCTTCTTTTCTTTTCTTTTCATTTTTTTCTATTTCCTGCTTGTACATTTCTTCAAGGTTTTCAAGTTTTATTTGCTCTTCCTCTCGTCTCTGTTCATCTTCTTGTCTTCGTTTCTCCCACCATTCACTTCGTTCTTTCTCCCAGGCTTCTTGTTTTCTCCTCATCTCTTCTCTGTTCTTTTCCAGCTCTTTGTTCACACTTTTCTTTTCCTCTTTTTCTGAGTGAATTTGTTTGTCCAACATTTCAAGTTGTGTTTTCAAATTCTGTCTGTGTAATTCTTCCTCATTTTTCCATTTCCTGTTCTCTTTTTCTCTTATTTCCTGTTCTGTCTTTCTCTCCTCACGCTCCTTCTTTATATTTTCTTCCATCTCCTTGAGTTTCTGGTCTCTTTCCTGCTGAAGTTTTTTCTTCTCTTCTTCCATTCTTTTTGTCATTGCTTTCATTTCTTCCTCATGTTTTCTTTCAAGCTCCTCTCTCAGTCTCTTCATCTCTTCGTCTTTCTCCTTCAGGATTCTCTCTACTTCTTTCTGTATCGCTGCTTCAGCCTCTTGCAGCATCTCATTGGTGTAGCAGCATCCTCCATTGTTCTTCACCATGGTGTCAATCTTTGTTATCAGCTCACTGACCTGTGAGCAGTTTTGCTCATCAAAGTTATTGAACACATGGTATCTTCCTCCACAGTCAGAAATCAGCTTCTTAAAGGAATCTTCAGAGTTTTCAATGTATTCTTCAACAGACACCTTTGTATGTTCCAGTGTGTCTCCTTTTGTTAAAAGAATGATGGTGAACTTTTCTGAATTCTTCCCAAAACCTTTCCTGATCAGTTCCAGTGTCTCCTTCTCCTCTGGGGTGAATCTGCCGATCTGTAACACCAACAGGAAGACATGTGGTCCTGGAGCCAGGAGGCTGATGCATTTCACCATCTCCTCATTGATCTCTTCATGTGATAAACTGTTGTCAAACAGTCCAGGAGTGTCGACCACAACAACAGGACGGCCGTTGACATCACCCTGTTCTTTCTGACAGCGTTTGGTGACCGACTTTTGGAAAGGTTTAGATAAAAATGTATCTCGTCCTAGAATGGTGTTTCCTGAAGAACTCTTTCCACAGCCAGTCTTACCTATCAGCACAATCCTCAGACACTCTGGGCTCTGAATCTCTTCATTGCCTGCATACAATGTCAACAGTCAGTACAGTCTCACCAGTCTACATCAAACATGGGTGAGAGGGAGAAAGAAGAAGAAGAAAGTACTTACAAGCAGCAGTGCTTCTGTTCTGTGCAAGTTGGGTGATGACTTTCTCTTGTTGTAACATCTTCTCTAGTTGGGCTTGTCCAAATGTGTACATTGTGTAGCTGTATGATTTGTCTTTGTGGAGACTGATTTTTTCCACAGTTTCCAACAGCTGTGGGATCTGCTGTTTGTCTTTGATGTTGAGAATGACAGATCTTCCTCCACAGCTCTGACAGAGCTCCTGGATGGCCTGGTTTTTCTTTAAAAAGTTAACAAAAGCTGGATCTGTAGGATCTGAGTCCACAGTGAACAGAATCATGGTGAAGTCATTGACTCGAGAGCTGAATGTGTTCTGGATGGTCTCTAACTCTCCCTTGTCTTCATCA
This sequence comes from Pelmatolapia mariae, assembly GCF_036321145.2. Classification (NCBI taxonomy): domain Eukaryota; kingdom Metazoa; phylum Chordata; class Actinopteri; order Cichliformes; family Cichlidae; genus Pelmatolapia; species Pelmatolapia mariae. The sequence continues at coordinate 4,054,443 of NC_086237.1, read as the reverse complement.
GTGAGGGGAGCCACAGGTAGGACCAGGATGAAGGCATGGACACCCTCAGGATCACAGAGGGAGATACACCTGAGTGATTCCTCCATCACTGCCTCCTGAGGTTTTCCATACAAGGCAGGCAGCTCCACCAGGGAAACCCAACGTCCACACACCTCTCCCTGATGTTTAACACACTCTGATGAGTTGGAGACTGAATGAAGCTCTGTCTGACCTAAAATGGCCTTGGCTGTTAAAATCTTCTCTGCTGCTCTCCTCCCACACAGAACCAGGTTTAAAGATGGTTTGATGTGGTGATCATATTGGTTTGTCATTTCCTGAATCTTCTGCATTAACGATCCATAGTTATCTTCAAACATGTTGTAGTGCCTTCCTCCACATTCTCTGAGGACTTCATTCACAGAGAAACTAATTTCATTCTCATGTGTGATGACGACCATCGAGTGTTTAAAGGCATTGTGACCAAACAGACTCAGGATGAACTTCATAGTTGTTCCTTTCTCCTCAGTGAATTCAGAAGGTTTCACCAACAGCAGCAGAACATTTGGTCCAGGATGACAGAGACTCACACTCCTCTTTACTTCTCTTCTCATGTCCTCCTCAGACAGACTGAAGAAGTTTGGAGTTTTTACTACTGTCAGTAGTTTTCCTCTCCACTCTCCACAGGAGGCCACACAGTGCCTGATGGGTGATTGTCTTTGGCAGTGAAATCCTTGGTGCCCGATGATGAAGTTACCAAGTTTTGTCTTCTTATCTTCACTTTTGCCCAGCAGCACAATCCTGAATGCAGACACTGTGATACAACAAAGAGAACACAATAACACAAATCAATCTAAAATCACAACATTTGGCTTGTACGAGGAGATCTCTTAAATCCTCAGCATGCTCAGAGAACCTTTAGTATTACTCATCGATTGACTTGGTCAAATGTGATGTGATGTGAGTCACACTTAAAGATTCAAATCCAAACACCAACACAGTTAGCCATTGTGTGTGAATGTGTTAAACATTTAAGCTATTTGCACAATTGTTTGTTTAATGTCAAAGTTAGAATTATTAAATTTAAACAACCTCAGCTCACCGAAGTTCTGCACAAGCCTACTAATATATATTATTCATCCATTTTCTTCTTCTTATCCTTTTCAGCCTCGCAGGGGCACTGGAGCCTATCCTAGTATAATTAAAACTGTTGGATGTTCAGACCAAAAAAGGACAAAAGAAATGTCCGTTTTCAAAAACAGGATAAGCCCTGAGATAATTTTACTTACTGTTGGTCAAAGGTGTTTTTCCAGAAACTTGAGGATTGATTAGTTTTAATTTATTGGTCAATCCTGTGAAAATAAGAAATTGCTGTGCTGATTATTGAATCATAGATGTTGTATATTCTGTGTATGTCATCTTTGTCAGAAGAAGTTTCTCATCTTACCTGCAGCTTTAACAGCATCAGTGATAGGAGTCTCCGTCTCCTTTCTTGGCGGGGGTTGTTTATCTTCTGATAAATTCTGTTCTGTGTCCTCAAAAGCTTCATAGCTCACATGTTCTCCATTGTTGTCCTTTGTAATTTCACCCAAATGTGTTAACAGCTCTGGAAGTTCAATGTTGCTCCTCTTCAAGTATCTGCATTTACATTTTTTTATCAATTCATTTAATGCTGGACTTTTCATGAAGTCTTCCACAGAACCTGAGCTCTCCTCTCTGGGTGCTGAGATCAGTATCAGTGAATGATCAAATGATTGATCACTGTATCCTTGAAGGACTCTGCAGAGTCTCTGATTTTGTTCTTCTGTAAAGTTTTCAGGCTGTACAAGCAGCAGGAACACATGAGGTCCAGGAGCAGAGTGTTTTGCACACTCTTTTATAAACTCTGTCAGATCATTTTGGAAGGTGTTGAGAGGAGGCAGGTAGGGGGTGATGATAAGAACAATTTTTTTGTCCCCCAGTGGTCCACCAATTCTCACAAAGCATTTAGTCTTACTGCTAAACACAGTCTGTCCCAGTAAGAGATTTCCTACTTCTTTTTTCTCAGTCCAGCTGCTCCCCAGCAGAACAACCCTCAGCTCAGACACTGTGGGAAACACAGATTTAGAAAAGGCAGCAAAACACAGACATGGAGCATACAGAAGATTGACTCCTTTTGTTTCAGTGAGGTTTAAATCCAGAGGTTTTAGTTCTAACAGAGTACACAAACATACTATTGTAAATTTACATATATTTTAAGTTCAGGCTGACACAGCTCAGTGTGACTCACTGTTTTCTGGCAGGACTTCAAAGCTGCTTCCTGTCTGGCGACGCAGGTCTTCTGTGCAATGGATGGATTGAAATTATTTTTGGAACAGGACTAAAAACAATGTTAATAAAGCACATGATACAGTTCTTTAGGTATTTTTTAAAAAATGACAAAAATTGTCCAGCCAAACAAGTTGTTGTGAATGTAAAAAAAAAAGGATTGTGAAAAAAATGAAGAGATTGGGAGGAGTTATTCGGAGAGTTTGCCAATAGAAAATGGAACGCCACAACGAAGCATAGTTAGCTCGTTATTGTTTTCACTGCTGATAAAAGATGTGTTTAAGAACATAGAGGGTGGGATGGGGTTTTCACTTTTTGCAGACGATGGGGCAATGTGGGCAAGAGGACAAAGGTTAGACTTTTTGGTAAAGAAAGTACAGAGGGCAATCACAGAAATAGAACAGTGGTCATATAAATGGGGGTTTAAATTCTAAGCTGATAAGACTAAAATAATGGTTTTTACAAGAAAAAGAGTTGGTGTTGACATCAGGGTGAGATTATACGGACAAGAATTACAAAGGGTAAAACAATTTAAATTTTTGGGGCTGTGGTTTGATGAAAGGGTGACATGGACTGTATATATTCAGAAAATAATAGACAAATGCAAGAAAGTGTTGAATATAATGAGGTGCTTAGTGGGAACTGACTGGGGGGCTGATAGGAAATCTTTAAAAGCTATATATACTGGGTTGATTAGGTCAGTATTGGATTATGGGTGTATAGTACATAATTCTGCTGCCAGAACAAGTCTTCATAAGTTGGATAGTATCCAATATCAAGCGCTAAGACTTTGCTCAGGTGCATTCAAAACAACATCTGCAGCAGCAGTACAGGTAGAAATGGGGGAAATGCCATTACAAATAAGAAGACAGCAACTGACATTGAATTACTGGGCAAGTTTACAAGGACATGGTCAAGATCATCCGACGAAAACTGTTTTCCAACCGTGCTGGGAAAAAGAGAAAACGGAATTGAAAAGCTTTGGGTGGACAGTGGGACAGAAAGCAGCTGACCTTAATCTGGACAAGATAAACGTAAGTCAAACAGTACCGTTGCCTACGATACTACCATGGATGCTCTCTGATGCAGTAGTAGATTTCACATTGTTAAACAAAAAGAACAAGGAGAGGGGTGTTATCTTAAATTCACATACAGCACAGGAATATATTAATTAGTATTGTAGTTATGTAAAAATCTACACAGATGCATCAAAGAATACAGCCACCCAAAGTGGGATTGCATTTATTGTCCCTGAATTTAATATCAAGATAGGGAAAAGGATCAGTGATGATTTATCAGTGTACACAGGTGAAATGGTTTCAATATTGTTAGCAGTCCAGTGGATTGAAGAAACAAAACCACTAAGATCTGTGATATGTTCAGACTCGAGCTCTTCACTGGCCAGTCTGCAAGACTGTCACTCAGACTGCAGACCTGACATTCTGATAGAGATCCAGCAAACATTGTTCAGAATTGTTATGATGGGGGTCTTATGGTCACATTCTTATGGGTACCAGCGCATCATGGAGTTAAAGGAAATGAAATGGCAGATAGGACAGCAAAAGTCGGAACAAGGAGACCGCTGCTAGATATGGTTATTAGTGTGAGTAGGACAGAACTCAAGAGTAGAATACGACACAAAATGAAGGAAAGGTGGCAAAAGCAATGGGAGGAAGAGAGGAAAGGGCAATGGTTTTATAAAATCCAAAGGAAGGTGGGGGAAATGAGAAGTACAGGCCGAAACAGGAGAGAGGAGACGATTATATCTCGACTGAAATTCAGACACACTGGTTTAAATAGCACATTGTTTTTAATAGGTAAACACTGTACAGGGGAGTGTGACTGCAGTAGAGAACAGGAAACAACAGAACATGTTTTCTTGAATTGTCAGAGGTATGTCTTGATGCATTCTCAATCATCCAGGAAAGTAAATCTCCAAAAGTTGATTCTGTTCATCTGGACGTAGCGTTTTGTGGGAGAAACATTTCGTCAATCATCCAAGTGACTTCTTCAGTCTCAGCTGACTGCAGGTTTCCCCAGTCTTATAAACAGTACATTTGCATAATGACTGAAACCAGCCCACTGAAGGAACAATGGGCTGTGAGGTCAGTTCCTTAATCATAATATGCAAATTCTCACGCCAAAAATTGGTCCACCCCAAGGATCGGGTCCCCCGACACAAACAGAGTAGCATAGTGTACGCTGTTAAGTGGATTGCCAGGATTTATACATCGGGGAAACCAAACAACCTCTGGCAAAGCGGATGGCACAACACAGAAGAGCCACCTCGTCAGGCCAGGACTCTGCAGTCTATTTACACCTACAGGCCAGTGGACACTCTTTCAATGATGAGGATGTACACATCCTGGACAGGGAGGAACGCTGGTTTGAGGGCGGAGTCAAGGAGGCCATTTACGTGAAAAGGGAAAGACCATCTCTGAATCGAGGAGGGGGCCTAAGAGTACATCTTTCGCCATCTTACAACGCTGTGATTGCAGCCATTCCCCAACTCTCTGTGAATGGTACTCATGGCCATTGATCAGTGGTCTTTGATCAGTGGGTTTTGGTCAGTGGTTGTTGATCAATGGTCATGAGAATTTGCATATTATGATTAAGGAACTCACCTCACAGTCCATTGTTCCTTCAGTGGGCTGGTTTCAGTCATTATGCAAATGTACTGTTTATAAGGTTTGGGGAAACCTGCAGTCAGCTGAGACTGAAGAAGTCACTTGGATGAGTGATGAAATGTTTCTCCCACAAAACGCTACGTCCAGATGAACAGAATCAACTTTTGGAGTGTCAGACGTATGATATTGAAAGGAGACAACTGATCAAAAAGCTGGACGATATGGAAGTGAAGTTGGACTTGATTAATTTGTTTCGCACGACCTCTGTAAGTGAAAGTTATCGGGCTGTATTTTGATTTTTAAGGCAGACCCATTTGTTCGGGAGAATTTGAATTTTTTTTTTTTGTCATTTCGGTCCACACTCCACACCAGTTGGTGGCGGTAATGCACCATTTTGCTGTTTGCCAACCACCAGTAAACCCTATAAAGAAGAAGAAGAAGAAGAAGACAAAAATGAAGATGGCCGCCAGGGTGAAGCCACAGAGTCAGGCAGGTCCTGTTTGTTTGCCAAAAAAATATATCAAAAACCCTTGGATTTTGCCATGTTTGTTTGGTCTCTTCTTGTCTTTCTACCTCCTCTTGAGCTTAACATATCCATGGAAAATGGTTAATTTAACTCTCCACCCAGCCAAGAGGAGCCAACATCTTTTATATTCAAGAATCCTGGATTGTGGACATGCTAGGCCGCCCCCAGGTAAACATGTTAAAACGGTATCTAGATCATTCCTGGGGGTTGTGAATCTCTTGATGATAATACTTCTGGCTGGCGATGTTGAGCGAAACCCCGGACCTGTTTCAAGTCCTGTGCTACAGTTGCAGCAGCTCCCTGGGCTAACACCATCACTGCTACCTTGGCTACAGCAGCTCCCTGGGCTAACACCATGACTGCTACCTTGGCTACAGCAGCTCCCTGGGCTAACACCATCACTGCTACCTGGGCTACAGCAGCTCCCTGGGCTAACACCATCACTGCTACCTTGGCTACAGCAGCTCCCTGGGCTAACACCATCACTGCTACCTTGGTTACAGCAGCACCCTGGGCTAACACCATCACTGCTACCTCGGCTAGAGCAGCTCCCTGGTCTAACACCATCACTGCTACCTGGGCTACAGCAGTTCCCTAGGTTACAGCAGCTTCCTAGGCTAACACCATCACTGTTACCTGGGCTACAGCAGCACCGTGGGCTAACACAGGCACTGCTACCTGGGCTACAGCAGCTTCCTGGGTTAACACTATCACTGCTACCAAGGCTACAGCAGCTTCTTTGTCTTACACCATCACTGCCACCTGGGCTACAGCAGTGTCCTGCGCTAACACCATCACTGCTACCGGGGCTACAGCAGCCTCCGGGACTAACATCATCACTGCTACCAGGGCTACAGCAGCTTCCGGGGCTAACACCATCGCTGCTACCGGGGCTACAGCAGCCTCCTGGGCTAACACCATCACTGCTACCTCGGCTAGAGCAGCTCCCTGGTCTAACACCATCACTGCTACCTGGGCTACAGCAGTTCCCTAGGTTACAGCAGCTTCCTAGGCTAACACCATCACTGTTACCTGGGCTACAGCAGCACCGTGGGCTAACACAGGCACTGCTACCTGGGCTACAGCAGCTTCCTGGGTTAACACTATCACTGCTACCAAGGCTACAGCAGCCTCCTTGTCTTACACCATCACTGCCACCTGGGCTACAGCAGTGTCCTGCGCTAACACCATCACTGCTACCGGGGCTACAGCAGCCTCCGGGACTAACATCATCACTGCTACCAGGGCTACAGCAGCTTCCAGGGCTAACACCATCGCTGCTACCGGGGCTACAGCAGCCTCCTGGGCTAACACCATCACTGCTACCTCGGCTAGAGCAGCTCCCTGGTCTAACACCATCACTGCTACCTGGGCTACAGCAGTTCCCTAGGTTACAGCAGCTTCCTAGGCTAACACCATCACTGTTACCTGGGCTACAGCAGCACCGTGGGCTAACACAGGCACTGCTACCTGGGCTACAGCAGCTTCCTGGGTTAACACTATCACTGCTACCAAGGCTACAGCAGCTTCCTTGTCTTACACCATCACTGCCACCTGGGCTACAGCAGTGTCCTGCGCTAACACCATCACTGCTACCGGGGCTACAGCAGCCTCCGGGACTAACATCATCACTGCTACCAGGGCTACAGCAGCTTCCAGGGCTAACACCATCACTGCTACCGGGGCTACAGCAACCTCCTGGACTAACACCATCACTGCCACCTGGGCTACAGCAGCTTCCTGGGCTAACACCATCATTGCAGGTCCCGATTACAACTAAACCTAGTAAGTCAACACAACCTATCATACCCATGTGTATACAGAGGAACCCTGTGTTTATTTAGCATCGATCGTTTAAGTTATTTTGGACTCTTAATCAAGCTAGGACTATATGGGATCCACAGTGTAAAGACAAAGGGCTCCTAGGTGGCCATCTGAACATACGCAGCATGGCCCCTAAGAGGGAACAACTGGAACATCTTCTCATTAATTCAAATGTTGATTTCATGGGACTTTCGGAAACTTGGCTCAAACCCTCTTCTCCACAAGCACTGGTAACTCTACAAGGCTACCATGTCTTCAGAAAAGATAGGCATCAAGGAAAGGGGGGAGGGGTGTTATTGTATATGAAGGACTCTCTAAAATGTACACAAATAATCTGGCCCAATGAAATCTCTGTTGAATGTGTTGGAGTTAAAGTGTCACTCTCAGCAGAAATCTCATTTACTGTTTTATGTCTTTATCGCCCACATTTGGCAAAAGTAGATTTTTATGACCAATTCAAGGCACTTCTGAATTCTTGCGACTTCAACAATGAACTTATCCTAATGGGAGACTTAAATGTAAATTGGGATAACAAAAGCGACAGAAAGAAACTAAAAGAAATTACAGATAATTTTGGTTTAACACAAATGATCAATGATCCCACTAGAATAACAAATCGCTCTAGAACTCTAATAGACCTGGTGTTTTCTAACAAACTGGATAGAATGATAAAAACATAACTTTTTGACTGGCTTGTCTGACCACAATGCAATATTCTTCTCTAGAAAGCTGACTAAAAAGCGACTGAGATGTGTCAGTAAAAGCATGAATATAAAAAAAAACATTTATTCCAAATAGTCAAGAGCAACATTTAATGGCACCTCTAAATAATTTTAATTGGACTAGCATACTATCCTATAATGACACTAATAAATGTTGTGATCTATTATACTCTGCTATTAAAGGGGTCTTGTCACAGTTTCAGAAAGAGAGCCATTTAAAGAAATGAGTTTATTCCTTGCCTTGGATTAATACTGAGTGTAAACAGCTTATGAGACTCAGAGACCAGTTACTTAAAAAATCGTTACTATCTGGATTAAATACTGATCAATTAAATTTTATATTTGCAAGGAATGAAGTCACACAAACTTTGAGAATGGCAAAAGCAAATTTTTTCATGACTGTAATTAATAGCGCCAAAGGAAACTGTAAGCTAATTTGGGAAAATATTAACAAACTCCTTGGTAACAGTAAGCATAATGCTGATACAGACCTTGAACTTAAATTTGCCAATGAAATGGTATTCAATTCAATTCAATTCAATTTCTTTATTGTCCCACAAGGGAAAATTAGTTTAGCAGCAGGATAAAAATAAACAGAACAATACTATAAAATAATAATGACAATAATAGTGATAGAAAGTCCGAGGACAGTTATTTGCCATTGAGGAGACAAGATGCAGTGGGGATAAAAGAGACCTGGAGTCTTTTAGTCTTCTTCACAGGTACTCTAAAACGGCGGCCGGAAGGCAACAACTCAAACTCACTGTGAAGTGGATGGTTCAAACAATTAATAATAGAATGAGCCTTTCTAAGCACATTTCTATTGTAAATGGCCAAAAGTCCATCTTGCCAGCACCCTGAAATTTCGCTAGGTATCAGAGCCTCTCAGCCTAGCTACTAAATTAAATGATTTTTTCCAAAGTACCATTAATGAAATTGCACAATTGTTTTCTAATTCTTGTGACACTCAACAAAATATTGGGAATACCGACACCAAAAAGGATGTTTCTTCTCCAGATTCAAAGTTCAATATTCAGAAAATTACAGAAAATGAAGTAGAAAATATAATCTCTAAATTAAGAAGTTCTAAAGCAAGGGGTGAGTTTGGATTTGATACCAATTTCTTGAAGCATTATAAATGTTGTCTTTTGGTGCCTGTGACCCATCTTAATAATTTATCAATCACACAGGCAGTCGTTCCCCTGAATTGGAAGGTGGCAAAAGTTACATCAATTTATAAATCGGGTGATAAATCAGACCCTGCTAATTATCGACCTATTAGCATACTCCCTATCTTTTCAAAGATGGCAGAAAAGTGGGTTGCTAATTCTATCATCAAACATCTTAATGACTCGAATCCGGGTTTGCACCCTATGCAATTTGGATTTCGCACTCTTCATTCAACTGAAACGGCTGTCTGTGTTTTTGTTGAGAGAGTGAAATCTTGCTTAGACAAGAGCAGTTATGTTGCGGCTGTTTTTCTTGATTTCAAGCATGCGTTTGACACTGTGAATCATCTTAAGCTCCTGTCTAGACTGTCAACATTAAACTTTAGTAATCACACTGTTAAATGGATACAGTCTTATCTATCAGATAGAAAACAATGCGTGCAAATAAAGAATAGCAAGTCACCCTATCTTTACTGTACGCAAGGTGTCCCCCAGGGTTCAATTCTAGGCCCCCTGTTATTTTCACTTTATGTAAATGACTTGCCCAATGTGTGCAAAAATGTGGACACGATTATGTATGCTGATGATACGGTAATTTTTACACAAGCTAAAACTGCTGATGATGCAGCCCATCAGCTTTCACTGGCATTACATGATTTACAAAAATGGCTGAATGACTCATGCCTGTGCCTTAATTTTAAAAAGACCGTATCAGTGTTTTTTAGTAAACCTATAACAACTGGCTGCAGTAAAAGTTTGCTTGGGTGCAGAAGAACTAATTAATGTTGAGGAATTTAAGTATTTGGGAGTGCTATTAAATTATCCTTTAAAAAACATGTTAAAAAAAGTAGTGAAAACTGTAAATGTTAATATACAGAACTTTAGACATATCCGCACATCATTAACAGACACAGCAGCGATTACATTCCTGCACTCTATGATACTGGCTCATATTGAATATTGTATTACAAATTGGTCCTATACGAACTCTGCTGCTATTGGGCCAATCAAGTATGCTACAAAAGAGCATTGGAAATATTAGATAAAAAACCTTTTTCATATCACCATTGTCAAATTTTAGATAAATACAAGTTTTTAAATTTTACTAATTTCAAATTATTTAAATCTGCCTGTCTAATATACAAAGTTATACATGATCTGGCGCCTCCACCAATGAGTGATTTTATTAAACAAAAGTCTAGCAGTGTTGCCGTGTCTCGACTGACTCGAGCCACTGTTGGAGGTGATTGTGAATTGACATTCAGACGGACCACCTTTTCACAGAATGCTCTGTCATATCAGGGAGTGAGCTTCTGGAATAGTCTTCCTCTGTCAGTGAGGGAAAGTACAAGTCTACCCATCTTTAAGAGTCACTTAAAAGGGCGGCTGAGGGACACACAAACATGTGATCATGTTTAATAATCATGCTTTATATTGGACGGGAAAAAGAGTCAGTGTATTACAAAAAGGGAAACAACTATTAGTGTAATGGGTGAGCGCAATATCACGACAGTCAGGGCATGTGCAATACTGGGGTTTGTGCAATATAATTGATGTGTTTCCGTTATTGTTATCTATACTGTCCTCTGTGTCCACTCTTATTGTCATTGTTTGTTCTAGTATAATGTGATCACTGTTTTTGTCCTTGTCACGTGACCTGTAAATAGTGTTTCTGTATGTTTTTACTAACTTGTGTTCAATACCACCTGCCAGAGGGTCTGCAGATGGAAATTAGCCCAAGGCTATAATCTGGCATATTTGTGAAAATGTTCATTAATATGTATTGCCCCTCTTTCTAAATAAATAAATAAATAAAAATAAATAAATAAAATGCATGTAAAAAGGAAATAGATTGTATAGAAACTTTCCAAGATATCAAAATAAAAATTTTAAAATAGATATAAGAAATATGAAAATAATTTAACAATTATGAGAATACCAGAGATACCTGGATACCCACCTCAGACCATCACCTCTCACCAGGGGCAACTCCAGACTGAGACAGAGTCCAGCCCCTCTCCAGGAGACTGGTTCCACAGCCCAAGCCTTGCGTTGAGCTGAGCCTGACTATATCTAGCCGGGACCTCTCAACCTCACGCACTGCCTCTTGCGGGTGGTGGACCTGCAGGAAGATGGGCCCATGTCCCTTTTTCTGGGTGTGCCCGGCCGGGCCCCATGGACTAAGGCCTGGCCACCAGACGCTCGCCCTTGGGCACCCTCACAGGCTTGGCTCCAAAGCAGGGCCCCGGTAACCCTATCCCGGTCAGGGTGAACTGTTCCCTCGATGGTCTTCTCATAGGAGTTTTGTGAATCGCTCTTTGTCTGGTCCCTCACCCACGACCAATTTGCCGTGGGAGACCCTACCAAGGGGCAAAAGCCCATGGACAACATAGCCCCTGGGATCCCTGGGACACCCAAACCCCTCCACCATGATAAGGAAGCGATTCACTGAGGTATATACTGGTATCTCCTCGACTTGCTGCCTGTATGTTGAGGTTTCTCCCAGTGGACAAAAGGGTTTGTTCCCTGCGCCTCCGGGTCAGGGAACGGGTCCTGACCGTCATCTGTGCTTATGCACTGAGTGGATTTTCAGAGTACCCAGCCTTCTTGGAGTCCCTGGGTGGGGTGCTCGACGGTGCTCTGCCTGGGGACTCTGTTGTTCTACTGGGAGACGTCAATGATCACGTGGGCAATGATAGCGAGACCTGGAGGGGCGTGACTGGGAGGAACGGCCTACCAGATCTGAACCCGAACGGTGTTTTGTTATTTTTATATTTGTTATTGGACTTCTGTGCAAACCACCATGTTCGAACATAAGAGTGTCCATAGGTGCACGTGGCACCAGGACGCTCTAGGCCCCAGGTCGATGATCGATTTTGTAATCCTATCACCAGACCTAAGGCCATATGTTCTGGACACTCGGGTAAAGAGAGGGGCTGAACTGTCAACTGATCACCACCTGGTGGTGAATTAGATCCGGCGGCTGGTGAGGACGCTGGACAGACCTGGCGCACCTAAATGTATAGCGAGGGTGTGCTGGGAATGCCTAGCAGAGGCCCCAGTCCGCGAGGTCCTCAACGCACACCTCTGGCAGATCTTCAACAGCATTCAAAATGAGACTGGGGACATTGAGTCCGAATGGATCATGTTCAGCATCTCCATTGCCGAAGCCGCTGCAATGAGCTGCAGCCGAAAGGTTGTTGGTGTCTGTTGTGGTGATAACCCCCGAACCACATGGTGGACACCGGAGGTGAGGGGAGCCGCCAAGCTGAAGAAGAAGTCCTTTCAGGCTTGCTTAGCCTGTGGGACTTCGGAGGCAGCTGATAGGTACCAACAGGTCAAGTAGAACGCGGCGCGGGCAATGGCTGAAGCAAAGACTCGGGTGTGGAAGGAGTTCAGAGAGGGCATGAAAAAAGACTTTTTGACTGCCTCAAAGAGATTCTGGCAAACCATCAGGTGACTCAGGAGGGGGAAAGTGGTGTTCTACCTGCACTGTGTATAGTGCAGGTGGAGTGCTGCTGATTTCAAGTGGGAAATCAGCAGGGGGCGAGGTCACTGAGGCAGTTAATCAACTCGTTGGTAGCAGAGCCCCTGGGGTGGTTTAGGTCTGCCCCAAGTTCTTGAAGGGTCTGGACGTTGTGGGGCTGTCTTGGTTGACACGCCTCTACAATGTTGTGTGGAGATCAATGGACGGTACCCCTGGATTGGCAGACTGGGGTGGTGGTTCCCATCTTTAAGAAAGGGGACCAGAGGGTGTGTTCCAATTACAGGGGAATCACACCCCTCAGCCTCCCTGGGAAGGTCTATTCCAGGGTTTTGGAAAAGAGAGTCCATCCGTTAGTAGAACTTCGGATACAGGAGGAACAATGCAGTTTTTGTCCCCGTCATGGAACACTGGATCAGCTCTTTATCCTCTCAAGGAGGGTGCATGTGTAGCATATGTGTTAAATATTTGTGAATCTCACCAAAACACCCTTTTTAAAAAAAAAAAATCTAATTTTGCATCTCAATCTCCTACCTATGTTATCTGAGTCTGTGTATGTTCGTGTTCGTGTTCGTGTGCGCTGCGTGGTGACGTAGGCACGTGCATGTGTGCCCCGGTCACAGCTCTGTTTATTATTAAGAAACTCGTTTGGTGTAGGTTTTGTGGAGGGCGGAGTTTGCTAATTTAAGATTTTAATGAGTTTTAGCCGAGAAAGCAGCTGTAATGTTAGCATGCTAAGTTAGCCTGGTGGTTAGCGGCAGGTGAACGGACTCGCTGCAGTTTTTTTTTAACAACGTGCACTTTTTTTTTCTTTGTCAGGAGAGGTGTCCTGGCAGGCGCGTGACACGCAAAGCTCAGACCTTTATTTCTGTGTTGCAGGTATAGAGATGTTTTTATGTTTTGGGGATGCAGTTTTTCAGTGATTGCTTTTATTGTCAGTTTTTATTGCTTGATGGATTTTATTAATTTAATTGTATTTTGATATAAGGTTTGAACTATAAGTACCAAAATATTGGGTCCTGGTTATTAAACTGTATTTGTCTCATTGTTTATTTGTTTTTGAACTATTTGGTTTATTGTTCTTATAAGTTGTTTTTTACTGATTTATCATTGATATATTATTTATTTTGTGCTTGTTGTTGTTGTTTTTTTGAGAGCTTAAGTTAATATTTCACAACAAATTGTTGTATTTGATTTTATTTACTGTATTATTGTGGCATTAATAAAACTGCAGGCACAGCTCCTTTCAGCATGGCCAGAGGAGAGGTTTCCTGGCAGGTGCGCGACACGCACAGCTCAGACCTTTATTTCTGTGTTGCAGGTGTGCAGTAAAGAGCCAGTGCTGTCTCCTGCCTCTTACTTTCACACCAGAACACAACGCATAGACAGGCGTAACTTGCAGACGGGTTACACATGGGAGTTTGCCCAACCAGTCTACATGTGTTTTGTGGACTTCGAGAAGGCATTCAACCGTTCCCTCGGGATGTCCTGTGGGGTGTATGTCTGGCCCATTGCTACGGGCCATTCAATCCTTATACAACCATTGTAAGAGCTTGGTCCGCATAGCCGGCAATAAGTCGGACTCATTCCTTGACGGGGATGGGCTCCCCCAGGGCTGCCCTTGGTCACCGATTGTGTTCATCATTTTTATGGACAGAATTTCTAGGCATAGCTAAGTGGCAGAAAGCTTTCACTTGGGTGGTCTCAGAATCTCATCTCTACTTTTCGCGGATTATGTGGTTCTGTTGGCTTCATCAGGTGATGGCCTCCAGCTCGCCTTGGAATGGTTCGCAGCTGAGCATGAAGCAGTGGGAATGAGAATCTAGACCTCCAAATCTGAGGCCATGGTCCTCAGCCAGAAAAGGGTGGAGTGCCCACTCCGAGTCAGGGACGAGTTCCTGCCCCAAGTGGAGGAGTCTAAGTATCTCGTGGTCTTCTTCGCGAGTGACTGGAGAAGGGAGTGGGACATCGAAAGACAGATTGGTGCTGCAGCTGCAGTGATACGGATGCTGTACTGGTCTATTGTGATGAAGAGAGAGCTGAGTGTAAAAGCGAAGCTCTCAATTTACCGGTTGATCTACATTCCTACTCTCACCTATGGTCACGAGCTGTGGGTAGTGACCGAAAGAACAAGACCCAGCCCGGTCGCGGGCCCTCTCTGCTGAATCACACTTGTTATCAATCTCTGTCTCTCTTCCACAGCATGTCTTTATCCTGTTTTCCTTCTCTCACCCCAACCGGTCGCAGCAGATGGCCCCGCCCCTCCCTGAGCCTGGTTCTGCTGGAGGTTTCTTCCGGTTAAAAGGGAGTTTTTCCTTCCCACTATCACCAAATTTCTTGCTCATAGGGGGTCATATGACTGTTGGGTTTTTCTCTTTATGTATTATTGTAGGGTCTACCTTACAATATAAAGCGCCTTGAGGCGACTGTTGTTGTGATTTGGTGCTGTATAAATAAAATTGAATTGAATTGAATAAGCGAAAGAAGATGGATGGATGGATATTGTGAGAATTATTTAAAAGCAATTCTGCAGTAAATTATTAGAAGATAGTAAAATAATATTGAAGGTACATGGTGTATATTAAGCAGCATAATTAAAAACCACCCAAGAAAGAGTAATTATCCTCTATATTTTACTGGCAATGACAAGATTATCAATAACATGAATGATATTATTGACAAATTAAACACCATGGTCCCTGAGCTTCTAATTTTTGTGAATTTATTTTTTTCAGATTGTGATATTGTTTAAACTTTAGCCCCAAAAGGTTGATTCTGTTCATCTGGACGTAACGTTTTCAGTGGGAGAAATGTTTCGTCACACATTCAAGTGACTTCTTCAGTCTCAGCTGACGCAGGTTTCCCCAACCTTATAAACAGTACATTTCCACAATGACTGAAACCAGCCCATTGAAGGAACAATGGGCTGGGAGGTCAGTTCCTTGATCATTAATATGCACGTTCTCATGACCATTGATCAAAGACCATTGGATTTCAGGTCAAATGTGGAATGGCTGCAATCACAGCATTGTAAGATGGCGAAAGATGTACCCTTAGGCCCCCTCCTCGATTCAGAGATGGTCTTTCCCTTTTCACGTAAATGGCCTCCTTGACTCGGCACTCAAACAAGCATCCCTCCCTGTCCAGGATGTTCTGACCTGGACAGGTTGTGTGCACTTTTGGCACAGCGTGTTTTGGGGTTTTAAAGCCACAGAGACGCGATGTTTAGAAAAACTGCTTCTTAGCTGTTCTGCATATGTATATGCATACTCCTGACACATACGGGATCACTGAGGGTTTTTGCTTAGGCAGCGGTTGTCCTTCTCTCCTGGATCGGCTGGAGCTTTCTTTAGGTGCCTTTCCAGCTTTGACAAAAGTCCAGCTGGGATAACCACATTTACTCAGGGCCTTCTTGATGTGATGTTCTTCTGCTTCCCTGGCTGCTGTGTCTGTGGGGATTGTGTTCGTGACATAACCTTTCAGGCTGGAGTTTGCTTATTCATTGAAGTCCTACATTTTAGGTTATCCTTACAGATGAGTTTCTGTATTTCTTTGCTAATCATCATTTAGTTTCTAGGTTATTACCTTGTGTCCTGAATTTTCAAATTGTGTTACTGTTATGTGTTTTATAGGTTCTTTTGGTTAATTGTATAGACTTAGTATTAGACTCTGATCTTTTGTGATCGTTTGTACATTCCATTTTGTGTAGACTCTTCATTTCTTGTACACTGAAAAGATGGGAATTGGCAGGCTTTTGAATTTGCACAAATGAATTTAGTTAATGCTACACAAGCCTTTCATGTTTCTCTTATTTACACGATTGAATAAAGCACCATTTACTTGATTATAAACAATACTGAGACTCCTCATTTTTCTTGCATTGATTTAAAGTGACTAAATTAGAATACTAAAACCATTGTAATCATGTTTGACCACAACTGGAAATGATGCAATATATTCAAAGACAACAACTAAATATGATTGGATAATAAGACTTAGTCTTATCCAATAAGACAACAACATAATTTAAGGAGAGCGCAATTGACCGCCAGATTCTGGAAGACTGTTTAGCCACATGCAACCTTTGGCACTGAGTCAGGCATGCTGAGAAGGTAAGTAATCTAAATACATTTGTTTTAGTTGGGTACGTTTTCACAGAATTGTTCTAGTGCATGCTATAGTAAAAGTAATCTGTAATGCATCTACATGTTGTTTTTACAGTGCTAGTTAAAGTTAGTATTAGCTTTGTGGCTAAAGCTGAAAAATAGTAACAAATTGCACATAGTCGGGAGAAAGCAGCTGTTGTCGGTCAGATATGGAATTTAGGTATGTGACAGAGAGCACTGGCGTTTTTGATGGCTTAGCAAGTTAAAACATCACTGAGAGAGCGCAATAGTGTTTGTGTTACTGGTGCTAGTTATGGCTACAGTGGCTAATTAGTCTGGCTGTAACCGTCAGAGTTTAAGAAGCTGGGAGCGCCACAGTGCCATACCTTAATTCTTGCTGCTGACATGCACTCCAGTTATAATAAGGATCCTGCCACCTTAGACGTGGGTTTAAGAACCTGTGCCCATAAATACCAAATCATTTTTCCATTTAGTCATTGTTTTAGGTGAAGTGTCACTTACTTGACTATTCTATTGGTCAAGCCCAAATAATACAGCAGATATTTACAAGGAGATACGTTTGTTCAACAGAGTGTCTTATTAAGGGATGTATTGTGAATTTTCCAACATTGTCTTAACAAAAATTAGGACCCTCCCCCACCCATTCTTTTCCTACTTTGTGTGGAACATATGTGAGCTGCTTCTCAAAACATTATGTATAAATGAGAGAAAGATTGGTGCTTTAAAGAAACCATTAATGCTCTTCTGGACTGGAATACCTTTTTTCAATTAAAATTAAAGATTTTTGTAATGGTGGAATTTTCACCTTTATGATTACAGAAGTCAAAACATCAGATGATGATAGCTTACCATCTAAACTCCCCATCTCTTGGCAAGTCTGAATTAGAGGTCTCAGCTGTATCATCAAGGGCAGCAGGTGGATTGCCAGAATACTGAAAAACCATATCTGCATTGTACCACAGCATATTCTACATCGTCAGAGAGCTTGGTGGCTGGTACAGAGCACGACAGAGCTTTTGAGCTCAGCCCAGTATCCACAAGAATATTCACTCTCATTTCACTCTGTGAACTCCTTGATACTCATCCACTGGTTGACTATAAGATTGGATCAGTCCACATTGTGACTTTAAAAAGGCATATAGAAACAAAAGGTGTTCAGATAATTTAAAAGGTTCAGTTGCATGTATTTCATTAGATTAATTCTTCTTTTTTTATGCCTGATCTTTATACCTTTGACTATTGGGTATGGATAGCTGTATGAAAACTAAACTGAAATGATTCTTTCTGAATGTCTGATATGTAATTATTTTTTGCCTACAGTCCTGTGGTCCTAAAGACTGTCTTGGCTGACGGAGCCTGTCGAAGGCTCACTCTCTAATGGAGCGACTGAGTCAACTGAGGATCTCACGAGAGCTTGGACTAATACTGAAAAGAATTGTGGCACAAATGGATAATGTAAGTGATAAAGCCTTAACACTCACTTAACATGATCCTCTTTGGATGAAACTTTATAATTGTGGAAGATTTTAAATGTTTTCCCATGATAAATTCTCTCATTTTGTACTATTACATCTGCTTGTTTTTTTAACCTTCACTTTGTCAACTTATCTTTATTAATTTGTGTGCCTTTACTTTAAAAACATTCATGTAAAGTACACTATTAAAACTTAAATCAAGGACAAGGGCTGAATGAAGATGCTAATTACATACATTTCATTTCAGTGAGAAGATGTTGATACTGGACGTGAGTGTGTCAAGGGAGTGTGTATCTACATGGGTGAAGACCCTGGCATGCTTATCCGGGAGTATGTGGTATGTACTTGTCTTTTTTTTTTCTTTTTTTTCGAACTTTCCACAGTGTCATATTACTTACTTGGCATGAAATCACTAACATGGCTTCTTTTTTACAGGGCATGGAAGAACGTGCCATCAATGAGACTGTTGAAGACACCACTGTTCGAATTTATCTTCTTAAAGAGCAAGCTTCAGCAGATGAACAAGAGTTGTCCTTGCAGGCATCAGGGTGGTGAAAAATTTGGATAATGTAGCATTTGCTGTGATAATGCTATTTGGACTCATGTATGCATTAAACCTTGCCTACCCTGCTGACCTCCGCTACACCTTTGACGTTTTCCAGAAGGTTTTCATGGAACTGGATGGAGCTAAACTCTCTAAAGTTCTTGCTTTTAAAAACCACCTGTTTCATTGAGAAGTCAAAGACAGCACTTCTGCAATTCTTTGCAGTTTTTCATTTTGTGTTCAGTAACGTTATACTGCTTATGTTTTTATTGCTTTCCCCTCATGTGACTGCAATGCAGGATGATTTTTCCTTTTGGTATCATGTTGTAAGAAATTTTTACTGACGATTTTTAGCAACATGTTCTGAGTCAACCTTAATGTCCTGCTTATATGTTTAAAAGGAAGATTTAAATTCATATAGGTGTTTGGTATTAGTTATGTAACAATGTCATTTAAGGCTCAACTTAGTTGAAATTTTGTACAGGTAAATACTTGTACAGAAACTGAAACTGTTATCAAATAATACACAAGTTATATTTGTGTAAATCTGTTTATTCATAAAAGCGTGTTGCTTTTTTGTCAGGTAGTCTTAATTTAGTTTAAATTTTCAGTTATGTAATTAATACAAATGTTATATGTAAGAAATGACAGGATCATCTATAAGCACTTTCTTTTATTTGCTGCTAAGGTCATTTTTTTGTGAAATATTTGCAAATGTTTTAAATTTTTCTTTTAGTTATTTCTGCAGGCTATCTTTAAAAATGTGTTAACAGGTTTATATGGATGTGATTTTGGGCTTGTTTATGGCAGCTTGCTGCTTTCACTGCTGTTAAAGTTTAATAAAGGTGAATTGTTCAGCAGCACTCACAGTCTTTGCCTTTTTTGTCAATAATGATCAGTTAATATTTAAATTGAAAAAATTAAGTAGGATTTAAAGCCATAATTTGTGTTGCAGGAACATAATTGCAATGTGTATACATTACACAATATCATTGCGTACCACTGGCAATCAAAAATAAGTTGGTGTTACACATTAAAATATATTGACATTATGCAATACATTGATATTATGGTAACAGATTAATATTAGTACATCAAACATGATTTTTTAAAGTAATCTGATGTAAATAAAATACTTTCATTTGACAAGCATTAATTACTTGAGGGAAAGTGGAAAATTAAGTCAGTCATACTTATTCATATTATGTGGGACCGATGTACACAATAAAATCAAGTAAATTGAAAGAACTTTTTTTTTCAGTGTAGATTTTAGTAGTCATTATGGTTTGATTTAGTTAGTTCAGTGTTGTATTACTTTGTGTTGAGAGATTAATCAAACAAATAGAAACAAATAGTTTTATATAAATAAATTAGTCAAGTTGAACATGACAAAATACATGGAATTTGGTAATGGTAAGATATCTAGAAATCTAGTTCAGATACAAATATGCACCAGGTTGCACTTCAACAGGAAAAGGAAGTGAAACGAGTGCAGTGAGAGCACCACCAATCAGAAAAATGAGGATGGAACTGAAAGAAAACCTCAAACTAGAAAGAAAAGCCCACAGACAGACTTAATTTCAACACTGTGTGCAGTTTTTATCCATTGATGGATAAACTAGATTAAAAAAAATCTATCAGCTATCATGTTACCTAACAAACAAGTTGTACTCTTCATTCTATAAAAAGATTAATTAACCCTTTCATGCATTTTGGTCACTACAGTGGACAGCTATTCAAAGGCTGATTTCTTGTATTTGTGTCAGTGTTGATGGTATATTTGCACATAAACCACTACAATGGACACTGATGTGTCACTCTATACCCTGCCACCCACTGGTCAGCCAGTTTTGTCCACCTAAGTGGACATGTTTACAAAACTGAAGTTCAAAAATGTTTTTCATGCCTAAAGATGAATAAAAATACTTAAGAAAAAACTCTGGATTGAGGTTGTCATAATTCATGCATGAAAGGGATAAGTGGCATATTATGATGCTTCAGATTTTTTTCTTTCACAAAAACAGAAAGCTATTACAACAACACACACTTTTGTCTACAGAAAGGGAGATGCAGTCATTTATTAGCATTAGTTATAAAATCTGATTGAACTCACCAGTTACTGTAGTTGCCATGAGGTCACACTGTGGGAAATATGAGTTATTAGACAAACAACTTCAAGAAGATAAAATCAGAGAAAATAAGGCACCAGTGCATAATACAGGTAGGTACTAACCAGCTGGTACAGTAGAACAAAGAAAATTATCACTGTGCCTTCCTGATGATTTTAATTGATAATTCACTGTTCTAGGGAGCAGGCTGCAACATGCTTCACTTATTGTGCTTTTAGTGCATAGTGCTGAATGGAGAATTGGTCAACGGACAACTGTGTAGGCATCTGCGAAAGACCTTTAATTATTGCAAAATAAATAAATAAATAAATAAAATTAGTAAAAATAAAATGCAGATCAAAACGTGCTCCATAATCTAAGTTATAGTCATTTTTATCCCATAGTTTGAAAGGTACATTTATTAATGTTTCAGTTTATTTGATAGAAAAAATAATATTGTACAAATATCTATTGATTAGTGTGTAATTAAGTCTTCCAATACTGATAATTGTACAATTTATAAATTAAAAACACAGCAGGCAGTTATTTGTGGAAGTTGCTGGCAACTGCTGTCTTAAATATGGTAGCCAAGAAGAACACAGTTCTGCCTAATTCCCTTTCATTTATGTGGCTAGAGACCAGCTGCATATCTATTACATCTGTAAGAACTTATATTCATTTGTGGGCAATAGAAGCAAATTTTCATTCACATCTGCACCTTCAGAGTCAAGATATGAAGGAACATATCTCTATTTTATCACCTGAGAAGGAGCTCCTTCATGAAAGAACAGAAAATGCAAAGGGAAGAGATGCCACCAGCATCTTAATAAAACCTCATCCTCTTCCTTCTGACCTGAAGGTTCATCTCCTGAACTGGCAGGGCTCTAACACATGAAAACATGTGTAAACAAACTTGGTTGGATTTCTAACCTCAGTCATATCTGGGAAAATAAACTCCCGCTGTCTGCTGAGGTCTGCAATCACAACAACACCACGCTTCCAAGGCACGGACCCTACAATAATACGGCCATTCAGGAGAGGCTCAGAGTAGAGCCGCTGCTCCTTCACATTGAAAGGAGCCAGTTGAGGTAGTTCGGGCATCTGACAAGGATGCCTCCTGGGTAGTGATGTGTCGGTCGCGAACGAAATGGCTCTTAGAGCTGGATCTTTGACGTGAACGACGCGAGCCGGCTCCTTATCGCGAGCCATGGGGTTTTTTTTTTCTTTCTCTCACCCTCTCTCTCGCACTTTTTTTCCGTTTCACTTGTGCTTTGCGCTGGGAGGAGGGGGGAGGGGCGGTAGTTACACTCAGTAGCACAGGAACAGAGCGGGAGGGAAAGAGAGAGAAAGAGAGCCAGGGACAACAACGTCACATTAGAAAGGTATAGTAATCATCCACAACTATTTTCAGTTGCGGATGATAAAGGATTCAGAAAGTTTATTCATGCAGGCCCATATGACAGAGAATATGCATGTTCTTTTTGTTTTCATATTTTAATTTATATTTAATTGTGTTGTGGTTTGCAGTGTTTTGTGTTGTTTCACTTTAAATTAGTTTAAAAGGAGAAAGCTGAAAATTTAAATAGTTAAAAGTTGAACTGTGAATAGTTGGTTTTTGTATTATATGATTTATTTATTACATTTTATGTGGAGTGAATAAATAAAAGTATATTTACGGTGGCCCCTAGAGACAAAGCACGTACAAAACACAACAGAAGTGCTCCAGGATGCTAGGGGGCAGTGTTGAGCTTTTGTTACCTAGTGGCTACACAAGACAGGAAGTACCAACGACCGGATTTGGTGTGTGGTAGTAACAGGTAAATGAACATTTTTTTAAATTATTTGAATATATATGAGTGCTTGTGTATAAATACACAAACAATACACATATGCTTTCAATTGTGTAATTTAAGTGATCTAGGTAGCTCTGTTTGGAAGTTCAGTTAACACTAGAAATGTGTTTTGGAGTTTGTACGTGTCTCTAGGGGCCACCGCATATATTTATATATAAAAATATATAAATAAAACCACTTTTTTTACATTAGTAATTCCTTTTGTGCATAATTTTATATTATTGTTAATAATAAATTAATTAAAGCAACAAAACAACCTGAAGAGCTGGTTGGGAGCCGAAAGAGCCGGCTCTTTTTAGTGAGTCGAGCCGAAAGAGCCGGTTCTCTAAAAAGAGCCGGAAATCCCATCACTACTCCTGGGCGCCTCCTGGGCGAGGTTTTCCGGGCAGACCCAGGACACGCTGGAGAGATTATATCTGGCCTGGGAACACCTTGGTGTTCCTCCAGACAGGCTGGAGGAGGTGGCTGGGGAGAGGGAGGTCTGGGCTTCTCTGCTTGGGCTGCTGCCCCTGCGACCCGGCCCCAGATAAGCAGAAGAAGATGGATGGAAAATCTGTTACTGTTCTTATTATCTTGGAGCAACTGTAACTACATAATTAGGGATTAGTTAAATATTCTGATCGTGATTCTGATTCTTCTCAGTAAACATTTGGTTTATGTCAGAGGGGCCCAACAGTGACTAATGATGAACCCTGGTTTAGGACAAACTTGGTAGTTATGTTATTGTGATTGTGGAGCTAATAGTTTAACATGTTCAGTTACCTAAAATTCGTGAAAGAAACCACACCTCAACCATTAATATGGAAGCTTAATAAACAGACATGATTTGTTTGCACAAAAGGCAAGAAGAGTTTCAAACTTAAAGCAATAAGAAGTAGTGCCTGAAAGGGTAAAAAATGCATTGAATTAACTTTAATGCAAACAACCAGGAAAATCTTATTATGGTACCTTTATGAAGACGTTAACACTCCACTAACCTTTGACCTGTGGTGTGACTATAACCTTCACCTCTCAGTGAGATAGAGTTTCTGCTTGGAACTGTTTTATTCAGACCTACAAAAACATCTGCACCTAGGAACTGTTTGAACATGTTCCGGATATTCAGGTGCAACTGGCTCATGTCCAGAAGTAGAAACTGAGTGCAGTTAGAACAAATAAACATTTTGAAGTTGTCAAGGATTACTCGGGTAGTCTAGGAGAATGGGGACATTTATGACATGTTCCAACAGATAAACCAGACCCTGTAGAGACTTTAGGTTTCACATGGGCCAACAATACATTAGTACCTCAGTTGGTACCTGTTAAGAAAGCAAAATAAAGGTGGTAAGTAACTGTGAGTGCACGGCTGCTAATAACCATTTTCTACCTATTTTGCACCTTAACTAAGTTAAAAAAGTAAATAATAATTTTAGCATGAATTCTGGGTGTAAGTTCTTTCACTGTACATATTATTATTTTAATGACTTATCAATAATCAGGCCCCATCTTATCTTAATGACCTTGTAGTACCATATCACCCTATTAGAGCACTTCGCTCTCACACTGCAGGCTTACTTGTTGTTCCTAGAGTATTTAAAAGTAGAATGGGAGGCAGAGCCTTCAGTTTTCAGGCCCCTCTTCTGTGGAACCAGCTTCCAGTTTGGATTCAGGAGACAGACACTATCTCTACTTTCAAGATTAGGCTTCAAACTTTCCTTTTTGCTAAAGCATATATCGTGGCCTAAATGGCAACAAGTCAGATAAATAAATATTTTATTGAAATAAAATATATAAGAATGTATGATCTATAACACATCCACAGTATAACGTACAAAGACTTTTGGGGCCTTTATTGATAAAAAGACAAAACCATGTAAATGTAACTTTCTGTTATGTACGTTTTTCTTCCTGGTTGTGTTTCACATTTGAAATCTAAAATGCTGCATTTACCATTTGCATTTTTGATCATTTCAAATTTAAAAAAAAAAAAAAACTTTCTTAGTATTGCAGAAAAGAAACCGGAAGGTCTCATTTTAACACAAACTGACAATCAGAGGATCAAATTCCACATTAAACTGTACAAATCGCGTCGTTGTTCTCGGGCTTTTTTCTGTATTTCCGTTTCAAACACTCTGCGTACTTTGACCGAGTTATTTGAAGATGACGCTGTGTGTGCAGTCTGAGGGATCAGGAAGCTGTTTCCAGGTCCGTCAGACAAATTGCCGAGATATCATTATGTCGATATAAATCTGACTAACCTAACAGTAATAGATCACTGATTAGTGATTGATGATCAGTCAGTAATATCAACACTGAAGCTTCGCCTGGTTTAATGAGCAGCTCAGCAGTAGATTATCACAAGATCTTAAAGTATTTCATCGTCGGTTGAGTTACTCACCGGTTTAACCGTTTTGCAGCAAAACGTCCATCCGAATGAAAACGAAAGTGTTTAAAATGCTCCACCCCAAAAAAGGTGGAGGCTGCCCCCCCCCCCCCCCCAAGACGTAGCTGTGTGAATGAGGAAGTTTCGATTTCACAATGAAACTTGTGTGACTTTTTTTACTTCATTTTTGTCCCAAATTGGTGATCTAATTAAATTTAAGTGTGATCACTGGTCGAGACTTCACAGTCTGATCCAGAGGCGGTCCTAGCCTGTTTGGCGCTCTGGGCGAACACTCCCTCAGGTGCTCCAAAACCCCCCACTGGTCTGACCTGGTGAGCAGCCCCCCGCAGACTGAATCTCAGAGTGAATCTGTATCCACGTGGTGTTTACAGAGAATATTTACATTATGTTCACATTCAATAATAAAACATATACTGGAGACAAATTTCTGCCTTTTCTATCTGCTGCTCTCTACAAAGGACATGAAATTTTATCAAAACCATTTTTTTACATCATCTGTCTGAGGTAATGGGCAGACAAATAATAATGGAAATATCTAATAATTAGTTGATTAATTTCCCATTAAATATTTGAGTCAAAACAAATTGAAAAGCCTGTACATGAAAATGTTTTAAATTTAGAATCAATATTAAAGAAGATGACTACTGTCTGAAAACATAACTGTCTTTATGCATGTTTATAATAATAATAATAATAATAATAATAATAATGATAATAATAATAATACATTTTATTTACATGCACCTTTGAAGACCCTCAAGGTCACATTATTACAGCAAACTATAAACATAAGGTAAATGAAAAAACAAAGAGTACAGGACAGAGGAGGAGTGATGTGATCTCAAAAAGAGTTAGATTCAAATTTAAACATTACCTTCAAATAACATCTATGTTTAGTTGTGACAGAAGAGATTTTTGAGATGACATTTGTAACTGACATGTTCTAATAATTTATCAGATATTTATCACCGTGTCAATTTATCATCATGATTTTTTATTGGTTGTCGATTTGCATCTACCTGCACAAAAACTGATTTTGTGATGATTCATAAAATACCAACTTTGGATGATGGTAAATAAAACAATCAAGTCATAAAATCAGAAACACTTCTTTTCTTTTCTTTTTTCTTTTTTTTTTTTTTACAGAAATATGGAGAGGGTGTCCTCCTTTAAGTTCCTCGGCACCCACATATCTGAGAACCTATCCTGGACTACAAACACATCAGCCCTAGTGAAGAAAGCCCAGCAGCACCTCCATTTCTTGAGGGTTCTCAGATGGAACGGACTGCAGTCTGACCTCCTAGTGTCCTTCTATCGAGCCACAATCGAGAGTGTGCTGGTGCACGCCATCCCTGTGTGGTACTCTGGTTGCACAACAGCTGACAAGAAGAGACTACAGAGGGTCATCAAGTACTGTAGAGAAGGTGATCAGCTGTCCACTCCCCTCCCTGGACTTAATTGCCAGCTCAAGATGTCTCTCCAGAGCCAGGGCGATTATAAAGGACCACCTCCATCCTAACCTCCACCTCTTCAACATCCTGCCCTCTGGAAAAAGGTTCAGATCCATCAGGTGCAAAACTTCTCCAACACATCCACTCTGACGCTGCTATTGATCATCTATGTGCAATATCTCAGTCTTTCCATGTTTTATGCAATATTTTTGGTATGTGCAATACTTTGGTCTCAGTGGAATCACCATCCCCATCCTAAATGACCATAGCCCCTCCACCCTTATTTATTTATTTATTATATAACTGCCGTTGTATGCAGACCCACAATGTTTCTGTTTCAATGTTTCTTACACATACACCATGTATATAATTCATTCACATATCTGTATACATATATATTGCTTTTTCCCCCTCATTGTATATTGTTTTCTCTTCTTTACTTCTGCACCTTTGTGGTCCAGCTACCCAATTTCGCTGTGCAAGAAACTGCACAATGACAATAAAAAGCTCTAAGTCTGTAAACACAGCTCCAATCTGTCTCTGCTGCTGTTATGTCATCAGCTTCAGCTCGATTCCCCTGAGGGGCAGAGCTCTTTTGGTTTCTGCTAATTAATAATCAACACTGTTCCTACAGGTCCAAGGATGGATAAAGTGAAAAATGTTAGAAACATTTGTAGTTAAGTCTCTCAGTTACCTTCACCTGGTCACTAAGTGCTTTGAGGGCATTATTTTATCTCACATTTTCTCCAAAGATCTTGACAACCATGAATTCACCTATCAGGAGAACAGATCTTTGAAGGATGAAGTCTTACCTGCACTTCACACACCCCTGTCCCTGCAGGAGCATCCAAACACATTTAAGGAAGCTTTTTGTTCATTTCAGCTGCATCTTTAACACTGTGTTCACTCACAAACTGGGACACAAACTTAGGACCCTGGGACTATCCACTACTCACAGACCATCACACGTCAGAACCGGCACCAAAACCTCGTGAACCCTGGTCCTGAGGACAGCCCTGAAGGGATTTGGGATACAGTGAAGTTTGCTGATGACACTACTATGGTTGGACTGATCACCAGTGATGAGAAAATCCTCACTTCCCATAAATGGTGAAGAGGTGAAGACTATGAAGAACATCAAATATCTGGGTGTTCACATTACCAATAATCTCACATGGTCAGTGAACATATCACAGCTGGTAAGAAAGCACAGCAGCGACTGTTCTTCCTGAGGAAGCTGAAGCTGGCCCGACTGTGCTCTCAGCTCCCGGTGAAGCACAATAGCGAGCGTCCTGTCAGTGAGTCACTGTGTGTGCTGACGCCTCAAACGGAAACAGAGACAACACGCGCTTCAGGGAAGAGATACCAAACCAATAACACCCGCACAAACAGACTAAAAAACAACAAACACACACATCCAGATAACCAAGAATTCTTATACATCTTTTATTTCTACTATTTTGGTGCCTTTAAAAAAACAAAAAGCTACTTTTACCCCTTGCTGTTGGTTGATACTCACCAAACAAACTTTTGGTCTTTACTCTGGTTTTA
This sequence comes from Pelmatolapia mariae, assembly GCF_036321145.2. Classification (NCBI taxonomy): domain Eukaryota; kingdom Metazoa; phylum Chordata; class Actinopteri; order Cichliformes; family Cichlidae; genus Pelmatolapia; species Pelmatolapia mariae. The sequence goes on along the minus strand of NC_086237.1, from coordinate 4,026,316 downwards.
AAAGGCATGCAGTCCTCTGTGGGTTACACAGCACAGGTTGTTCTCTCCATTTTGAGACCGGACACTTCAGTAAACGTTTCCTAGCTATGTGCTTTATATCTTACATGCTCTCCATTGTTCTCCTTAAAAATCTGAACCAGGCGTGTGAAGAGCTCTTGAGGTTCGAGGTTTTTCCTCCACAAATATCTGTAACTGCACATTTTGATCAAATCTTTTAAGGGACGATGGAGCCCGAGCTTTTCCATGAAACTCGAGCCCCTCTTTTTGGATGCTGACAGCAGAACCAGCGAATGATCAAACACTCGTTTTCCGAAGAGTTTCAGGACTTTGCAGAGTCTCTGTTTGTGATCCTCTGTGAAGGTTTCAGGCTGCAGGACCAGAAGGAACACATGAGGTCCAGGAGCTGTGAGCCTCACACAGTTTTCTACATGATCTCTCAGATCGTCTTCAGAGGTGTTTGGAAGCAGCAGATCTGGAGTGTTGATTAGGATGATTTCTTTGTCCCTCAGCAGTCCTCTCACCGGCTGATAGTCTGGCTCTTCCTCAGGGCTAAACACAGGAACCTCCAGTATGAAGTTCACCACAGCGGTCCTCTCAGACTGAATGTTCCCCAGCAGAACCACCCTGATCTCAGACACTGCAAAGAAAACCGTAAAGAAAGCAATGAATACAACGAAGTGTAGAAGATTCAGGTAAAGATTTATTGTCTATTTGTCTGTGAGTGTTTCAGCTGACTGCACTGATTGTTTTTATAAAAACTCAGAGTTGGGTCTGACTCACTGTCTGGTGGCTGCAGATCGTCGCTGCTGTCCAGCAGCTGCAGATCATCTGTGAAAACACAAAGATCATCTCAGAGCGTCATCATCAGAAAAGATGTTTGTCCTGGATGTGCTCACATTCACTGGGTAGACACACACACACACACACACACACACACACACACACACATACACACACACACACACACACACACACACACACACACACACACGTAGTTACCCATTAGTGCACAAAGATACTTGTAATAACTGCCCATTTAATGAAAGCTCAAAATTTCCACATTAAATATTCATTAAAGAAAGAATTAAATTAGTGATTAAAAATGTAAAACAAAATCAAACAGATGAGGATTTATAAAATTCAACTGCTTTAGGTAACATTCTGATGTGTACTGGGTCTTATTATGGGGTTTTTACTATGACATTTAATCCTAACCTCCTTGCCTCCAATCGATAAAATTTATAGCTTATGTGTGTCAGTAAAACGTCTTTCAAAGTCATAAAGTAGTATGAATTGTTTATGTGGTAAGGCTGAAATAAGAGCCATCCTGACCCTGTGAGCTGACCTCGGCCATAAACCTGTAAAAATGAGTCATAAAAATGATGGATGACACCATCTGGGAAGAAAATCATGAAAGTTATGGAAGGCAGGTGTTGAATATCGTAAAGGGAGCAAAACTCTGTAAACTGATGCATTGATTAAAGCATCACGTTAATAAACACGCAAGTGTTTCACCAGGTGGTAGCAGTGTTGGGAACTTTAACACCACAAACATGATTAAACACTTACAGAAACACCATGTAAAGGATTTTATCCAGGCCTCCAATGCTAAGAAGAAAAGTCTACCTTATCAACAAACGCTTTTGGAAACTGTTCAGAGGCATGCCAAACTCCCTCAAGAAACCAATAAAGCAAAGCTGATAACAGAGAAAATTGTTAAATTTTTGTGCTTGATGACCAACCTCTTTCTGTTGTGGAAAATGTCAGTTTTCAACGCTTAATTGAGCATTTGGAGCCTCGCTATCTGCTGCCAAAGCGGCATGTCATCTCAGAGGAAGCTATCCCAGAAAAGTACAAGCAGGTGTGTAAATTCATCTCTGAATATTTGGAAAACATTCCCATGTTAAGATTGACAACTGATAGCCTAGAGTATTTAAAAGTAGAATGCTCATAGGGGGTCAACAACCATATGACCCCCTATGAGCAAGCACTTTGGTGACAGTGGGAAGGAAAAACTCCCTTTGAACAGGAAGAAACCTCCGGCAGAACCAGGCTCAGGGAGGGGCGGGGCCATCTGCTGTGATTGGTTGGGGTGAGAGAAGGAAGACAGGATAAAGACATGCTGTGGAAGAGAGACAGAGATTAATAACAGATATGATTCAGTGCAGAGAGGTCTGTTAACACATAGTGAGTGAGAAAGGTGACTGGAAAGGAAAAACTCAATGCATCATGGGAATCCCCCGGCAGCCTACGTCTATTGCAGCATAACTAAGGGAGGATTCAGGGTCACCTGGTCCAGCCCTAACTATATGCTTGAAAGTTTGAAATGAAAGTTTGAAGCCTAATCTTGAAAGTAGAGATAGTGTCTGTCTCCTGAATCCAAACTGGAAGCTGGTTCCACAGAAGAGGGGCAAAACGTGCTAAAGTTTAAATAAAAAGATCAGCATTGTTAAACTGAGCCATATTTTGGGTGCAGTGTATACTTGCATACAAGTATAATAGTATAATAGAATCATTTTAGTGTTTTCTCTTTTTAAATTTGAGTATGAACTTATCCCCTCTGTGAATTGCTACCTTTTGTGTGAGGGGTCTGTGTGTCCCAGGGATCGCAGGGGCTATGTTATCTGGGGGCTTTTGCCCCCTGGTAGGGTCTCCCATGGCAAATTTTTCCTGAGTGAGGGACCAGACAAAGAGCGATTCAGAAAACCCCTTTGAGAAGACCATTGAGGGAACAGTTCACCCTGCCCGGGATAGGGTTACTAAGGGACTAAGGGTTAGGTCTTAGTCCATGGGGCCCAACCGGGCACAGCACGAAAAAGGGACAGCTTTGACACATGACACAGAGGTAATTCAGATGCTAAAGAAACTTTATTAAAGCAGAGATAAAAATGAAAGTAAGTCCAACAGATTAATTATTTTGTTGGTTGTATGATAAATGATCATTGGTGGAATTAACCATCTGAGATCAAGGTTATTTAATATAATTTCAGAAAGGAAAGGAAACCATCACCAAACTGATTAAACAAGAAGCATTTGATTCTTTGATTTCTGCTTGCTGAGCTCTGTTACTATGATGACTCTCAGCGACAAAACCACAGGGACACAGGAGGACTGGAGTTGGGGTCTATTGGAACAACCTGGTTCCCAGCATTCTTATAGGCTGCAACAGTAGAGCCTTTGGTGAGCACAGTCACATCTCGGATGGGACCGAACTCTTTTTGTGTATCACAGGAATATCTTCTTTCCACTGATGTCGATGCTGAGTTCATGATCCACTTGTTCATAGGACCTAGATTCTAACTGCCTCAATTTGCTATCATCACTGGAGACTAGCAGATCTGTGATGGCAACGTTAGGGTCGTCAGTCTCACAATACCAGATGAAGACTTTTTCCTCACTTGAACTTCTGTTTGTGGTTTCAGCCACCCTGATCCAACCTCTCTTAAAGTTTTCCAAGTCTTCATCAAAGTTAACACACACTTTGATGTCATAGATGTATGTTGCTTTGTTCCTTCTTACCCACAGGTAGAGTTGGCTGTCTCGAGACCGGTCTTACTTTTACGTGCTCTTGGTCTCGACGGACTTTTGTCTTGGTCTCGGTCTTGCTCTCTCAGATCGACATAGTGTTCGGGAGATTTGGAGTCAACCATCGGTGGAGCGAGGGGGTGGCTTACTGGGCTTAAGACCGGGTCATTTTTTCAGAAGCCCGGGGTCTTTTGGAGTGTGATTTGTTTCATAGTTAGATGCATGACTGACAACTGTATAAAACAAAAACTACACAAAATATTCGAAGCACATAGAGCACAGTCGTAAATTCCCCCTAATTTTGGTATGATCCGAGCTCAGGCACTGGGCGACTGAGCACAGCACTGTCAGCGAGGGGGGAGAAGTTGCTGCCTGCGAGTTTGCTGCAGACAGAGGAGAGCTTAAGTTCGACCAGGTACCAAAGCAAATCATTCGTACTGTATAAATAATGTAAATATGACGGTGTATCACAAAAGATTGATGTCAAACTGATCACCACTGGCACACCTGTGGATGCATATAAGGCAAAACACATGGGAAAATCAAGAGATATCAACCAAAACACCAGGAAAAGAATTGTGGAGCTCCATAAGTGTGGCTCAGTTTTGAATACAATTTGGTGCCATTTACAATTAAGAAATACAGACAGTTTCTCTCTTTACTCTGAAAGTTAACAAATATGTTTTTTATATTTATCAAGCTAAAAAAATAAACATTTAGTCTGATTTGATGTTACAATTAAAAAAGTGTTTTTGTTTTTATCTGAAGAGTGATTAAATATCTGGTTTCAACTGTATATTTGATGATGTTGGCTTGATTGTCAGCACAAAGAGGGAGAGAGAGGAACAGAGAGGGAGAGAGAGGAACAGAGAGGAACAGAGAGGGAGAGAGAGGGAGATGGAGAATGAGGACAGAACAGAGATGGAACAAGAGCAGGTGAGACACACATGTTAGTCAAATGGTTGTTTGCCAAAACTCATGAGAACATGTATCTAGTGCCTAGTGTATCTTTTTAGATACCATTTGTTACTTTTCAAATTCTATATTTATTAAGTTTTGCAGGCTTTTTTGCTCAACAAGGCTAAATAATGATATAAACTTTTCTGAATCTAAATAGTGGACTTTGGTAGAATTAAAAAATAAGTGTAGTGCAGGTCTATGATGATTATCATGTAGTTTTGATTCTGGTTCTGTTTTGGTTAAGTCCTAAGTAGTCCTGATTTTGAACTGTTGTAGTCCTGTTTTAATTCCGGATCAGTTCTGGGTCTGGTTGAATTGGGGTTTAGTCCCTGTGTCTTGATACAGCCCCGACTTTGTTCTGCCTTGCTGCTTAATAAAAAAACTAGTTTAAGGTGTCCTGTATATGTGACATATATATATTTTTCCTATATGAAGTCATTCTTTTTTGAACAAAACTCAAAACAGGGCCTAATAATCTTTCAGTCATTTCTACCCTCACTTAATTTCCTTTCGCTGCTCAGCTCTCACACAGTGGCTCAGCTATGCTCCAATCCCTCCATATTGTAGCCAATCACATGCGAGGATATAGGATAATATCATTATGTGAAAAATAGAGAGGGTGATGGACGCGACAGTCAAATGGAGCGTGCGTCTGTCCTCTCAGTAAGTGAGTGAGACAGTAGACAGCGGTGAGGAGGGCTGTGCGAAAGCAAAAACACATAAATATGCCCGACACCTGTAAACGAAGCAGCATCTGGCTGCAGTTTAAAGACTTTTTTGTCTTGGTCTTGGTCTTGGTCTTGGTCTCGTCTCAACTTGGTCTTGGTCTTGTCTTGGTCTCGATACCCTCTGGTCTTGGTCTTGTCTTGGTCTCGGTTTAGGCGGTCTTGACTACAAGTCTACCCACAGGTGAACCAATGGTTCCTTGGGCCTCTGGTTCAGGTCATAGGCCACCCTCTCCCAGCCCAATCTATACAGCTCAGGTTCATCATCTGCTTGTGCAGTGACATGAAGGGCCATGATGCGATCATAGTGTGATGAGCAACTACTTTCATCTGGTTTGTAGTACCAGAGGTAGGTTTCCTCTCCACCGGCTCCAGTATTAAGGTTTTTCTCAGTCTTGTGGTACCCTGCAGATTTGAGGTTCTCACTCATTTTATCATTAAATGAAAACTCAATCCTGGTGATTCCACGACCCTCTTCTGTACCAAAGGCAGATTGCATTTCCTCCATTTCCTTTGTTCAGATCATCTGGAATTGAAAGACCATCTCCAAGGAAAACTTTCTCCTCGTGCTTATTCACAGACAGTTGGAGTTCAATGATGTTGGACATGTTGGGTTCCTGCATCAAACAAAGTTAAAGGATTAATGAATGGAAATTTGAACATCCAGAAGTCAGACGGTAATAAATTATAAATTGTTGTAGTTCTCTTATCTAACACAAATAATCTAAACACAAATGCAGAGCGTGTGGTTGTAGACTTATGTATGTGCAGACCGTTTTTGGCTGGATGAATTCTTCTAGTCGACTGAAATCTGCTAATCTCACACTCTCACTCAGAAAGTCCTGCCTTTATATTCCCTACAGACTGTGTAACTGTGACATGAACGTTTTTTTGTTTTTTTTGTTGTTGTTGTTGTTTCATGGAATATGGAAACATGACAAAAGTTACTGCATTACTCAGTTAGAAGAAAGACAGATGCAACAACGTTGTCATCCCCTATGTAGCCGGTGTATCAGAGAAACTCAGGAGAGTTTTCTCCAAGCACGACATCCCAGTGTACTTCAGACCCAGCAACACACTCAGACAGAAACTGGTTCACCCGAAAGACAAAACTCCAAAACACAGACTTAACAACGTGGTGTATGCTGTACAGTGCAGCGAGGAATGCCCAGACCTCTACATTGGAGAGACCAAACAGCCACTTCACAAGCGCATGGCACAACATAGAAGAGCCACCTCCACAGGACAAGACTCAGCAGTCCATCTGCATCTTAAGGACAAAGGTCACTCTTTCGAGGATGCCAATGTTCACATTTTGGACAGAGAGGACAGATGGTTTGAAAGAGGAGTGAAAGAGGCCATCTATGTCCACTGTGAGCGACCATCTTTGAACAGAGGCGGTGGTTTACGACACCAATTGTCTGCCATCTATAATCCAGTTTTGAGATCCCTTCCCAGACGCCTTAATGCCCACTCACATTCTGGGCCATCTGACCTCAGGAATTCACATGATAGGGTGGGGCCAGGTTTAACAATGAGCTCACCCGAAACCCTGGCTGATTAGGTCCCACACCCGCTTTCACACCTTGGCTCATGTGATTAGAGGATCACCAGGGGGTCCTTTGTCCCTCTTTGGGGGGACACTCCCACTGGGTTTAAATCTGGGACTCTCGGCCATTTGACCTTAGAACTGAAGAAGCTTCTTGGATGAGAGGTGAAACGTCTTCAAGCAACTTTAAGAAGTCCAGACGCTTTTCTTTCCAAGCTCCTTAGACTACGATGACCTGGATGACTGAGAACCTTCACAGACACATTACTCAGTTACTTCATCCACAAACCTGTTTTTTCTGTTCTCTTGACAGAAGTGTGAGTTACTTCCCAATAACTGTGCTGCTAAAGGAAAAGTCATCATCACAGGTATGTGATGTGAATAATAAAACAAATGGACTCTGACATTTAGCTTTGTGCCATTACTTTTTTCCAATGACTGATGTGTGTTTCTATTCCCTGAAATCCTAAAATGTCCATGCTAAAGATCATTCATTTGAACTAACCTCTTGTCTGTAGATATTTAAAAAACAAACATTTTCTTGGTTGATCAAAGTGGGAAACAAAACAAGATAACGATAAACAGGAGGATCCAGATATGCATGTGCAACTACTGCATGTGGGACATAATTTTACAATGACAATTCATTAAAACTGATGGATGGATCACATTTTTGAGAGACAGGTTCATGTTATCTGCAATTGTTTCTTAAGTACGGCACAGACCTCAGGCTTTGATTTCACAATAAACAGCAGCATGACTGAAGATTATAGTCCTCTGGGAAACTTCTGTTCTACTCAGTGTCTCTTCAAGTCTGAACATAAAAGTCCTGACAGCCTGAGCAGAAGTTTGAAGTCTGCACTTTCAACAGCAGATGAAATGGAGACTCAGTGGCTGCATCTCACTGCTATGTTGTGTTAAATTGGTCCTGTTATTACCAGACAGATAGAGCCTGATTATTAATGTAATTACACGTGTATACACAACCCTGTATAAATGTGATGACCTCGAAAAGATCATGACAGCTCCAAAAGCAATCTTCACATTTCTACAGGGGAAAATAAACTTTTTTACCCTGCAATTTACTGATTTGTGAAAAGATGTTATTTTCACTCAAATTTTAATTTTTAATTTCTCTTTTTCAATTTTTTTTAATGTTCACACAAAATCCATGAACATCAAACAAAGTGAGTTTATTCAGTCTGTCAGTCATGGTTTGTCACCATCGTGTTACAAACTTAAACTAAAAATTGTGGCCAGAATTTTTATGCTGAATTTTTAAGCATAAATTCTTGTGGATTTTATTGCTCTTTGAGTATTTGTGCTAAAAAAACAATCCTAAAACAACGATTTGTCCTGATACATTTTCTATTTTTTCTACTTTCTAGAAAAAATAGCTGGTGGCTCTTTCTTTCATTCATTGTTTGTTCTTTCAAAGCTTCCTGTTTTTTGCAGTAACTCCTTTTGGTATACAAATGACAGACCTGACCACATACTTCCCTCTTTCACACTTTTCTTTATTTGATTGTCACTTTGTCTCACACACAGCCACAACCTCGGGTCCCGGCACAGTCTTTGATGGAGGGAGGTGTGATGAGCTGATGGAGCTCCGGTGTGTCTCAGCCTCACCTGCCGCCGAGCCCAAACCAAACTCCTAAATCGTTCACATTATTTTGCAATGAGGAATTGTTTCAGTCCTCCATTTTTAGTGTTCAAATTAAATCAAATTTCTTTGCCCAGAAATATTTTTACTGTATTTTCTGAAAAAATACCACATGACACCCAAACTGATTATTCTCTCATCTTATCAGGATACGTTCCCCAGAGACACAAACAAAAACACAGTTATTAGATGTTATTAAATCCCTTTCAGAAAAACAATCCTTTAATATTTATATACATTATATACATAAATATGAACATGCATGAATATAAATGTTATGTCTCTGAATGTTATGAGTCTTTTCTTCCTGCTCTTCAGGTCATCTTTAGAATTTTTCTAGAAAGTTTTTCCTTTAAAAGACGATCGCGTTAATGTCAACACAAAGAATAGTCACTGTCAATAAGACTGAGCTCCAACCAGAAATGAAGTAAAAGGCCTGAAATCCAGCCTCTGTGGGTGTAATGTAAAGTTTGATGTAATGCTTTTGGTTTTTTTGGAGGTGTGGTCCTAAACTTTTGATCAGCTGTAGGGGAGACCAGGGATAGTTGTAACATTTTTGACATTTCTGTCTGTAGCTTGGAGCTCTTTTAAGGTAGTGGATTCAAAATGTAATGCAAAGTATTTACATGTCTCGGCTATTAAATAGTGCAGCTATTTTCTCTGCAGCACAATTACCCATTGCATGGTATGGTCTCAAACACAAAGAGTGAAATGTTACAATTAACCCCATAGTCTGGGTTAGTTGTAACATATCCTGGGGTGAAATGTAACACAATGAAATAAGGGTACTGACAAAACATTAACATGTAATCTTTGTTTATTCAACACATGAATGCACTTAGAGCCATTTATGTAGCTATGTGTGTGTGACAGAAGGCAGAAATCTAGCTTTTGAACATATTCCAACCCCCCAAAAAGACAAATTATGGAATTTTCTGCAACTGAATATTTCATTAATTTTGGTTGGTCTTCCTTGAGTTTGGCCTCATTGGCTCAGTGGGCATTATAACCTACAACTCTTCCAACAACTTTTGAACATAACAATGAAGCTGAAAAAATGTAGTTGTTCACCAGCATCACAATTCCATTACTTTTTACCATGGCTTACCTTGGTGTGGTTTGCAAAGTGCTTCAGAAAGATGAGGAAATCTGTTTCTTGCACCCATCCTGATTTATTTCCACTACCAATACTTCCTACTGGTCCATCTCTGACACAGTGGTCTGCATAATGTATGTGTGGGAACACAAACAGTGGAGGAATTGTGTTGCCAATGGCATTAACCGCATAAACAAAGGCGACCAGTGAACCTCTCTCTGCTGATGTCACTGCCCCAACTTGTTTCATATAAGTTAAAGTAATAGTGTGGTAAGTTGTAACATCTGCATTATTGTTACAACTGACCCAGACTGTTGCTGTTACAACCAGTGTTGGGCAAGTTACTTTGAAAAAGTAATTCAATTATAGTTACTAGTTACTTCTTCAAAAAAGTAACTGAGTTAGTAACTGAGTTACAATATTCTAAAAGTAATTAATTACTTGGAAAAGTAAGTATTGCATTACTTAAAAAAAAACAAAGAACGTTTAACCCTCTGGGGTCCAGGGTATAATTGGCCATTTTTTTACTACTTTTGATTTTCCCTCCACATTTCACCTTTAAAAACTATTTACTTTGCCTTGTTTGGTATCATCCTTTTTAGCACAACATCACGTGTCTGAATTTACAGTCATGTTTTCATTTTGTCATACTGTATAACCAGAATTGATCTAAAATCAGACAAAAAACATAAAATCAGAGTAGAAAAAGTTATATTTTTACTGTAACAACCATAAACATGTTTAATGAATCATATTTCATAACTTCAAATGCAAATATTAATTGTCAATTTTAAAATCCTATGCACAAGTTTTGCAAACAACAAATTTATTTGCATCCATTTACCTTGATTTTTTAAATAACCATTTCAAACTATTTACAGAACAATCAGCTGTTCTTCAATAAGATGCCACACAAATTATTTGTGCCACTCCAAAACAATAATTTCTGTCCACTATAAAGGAGAAGATCACAGCCTGATACCTGCAGGTCTGACAGCAGCAGGTGTATCACTCCTGTTTCTACCTGGAGACAGCAGTCGCCTCATTGTTCTGACACACAACACAAAACTATCCACAACACTACACACTAACTACACAAGACAACACATTAACTACACACTCCAAACACGCTAAACGTCACAAATCTCTCACATCTCAAAACTCTCTCTCTCTTTTTCTGTTCTCTCTCTCTCTCTCTCTCTCGCCGTCACTCCTAAAACTTCCCCTGTTTTGTTTTGGTTTTTTGCTCATAAGCAGAGAGTGCTTGCTAGCGCTAACGTGGCAAAACTATTGAGGTAAAAACGCCGCGTATATCTTGTTTATCACGACTCTGGTTTTACGTGGCCTATCAACACAATTTATAAGCTGGTATATATCACCTTGTTGCTTTGTCTTTAAGTGGTCATGTGATTGGCTTACCAATCAGTCAAACAGCAGCACTCATGTGATTGTTTTGCCTCCTGAGCTGCAGGTGTTGTGCTAGACAGTGATCGTGATTGCCGTCCGCGGGAGCGCGCAGCTGCTTAAAGCTGTAGCGTCCAGATTACTTACAGCTACTTCCGTGCAACTGATATGAGATGCGGTAAGCTGAACACAGCTTCAACCGTCTGTTTGTTGAAAAATAGTAACGGATCGCATTTTCTTGTCAGTAACTGTAACGGCGTTGTAACGATAGGAATAGTAATTAGTTAGATTACTCGTTACTGAAAAAAGTAACGCCGTTACTTGTAACGCCGTTATTCCCATCACTGGTTACAACTGACCCAGACTCCTATAGCCATGAACTAGCTAACATTACAGCCAACGGCTAAAACATTAGCACTAAAGACCTACACAGACTATAATCCCATAGACATACAAATAACATAATTTAAGTTTGATGAGTTTAACTACAAAGCAGATAATGCTATTAGAAATTGAAATAAAGTAGAAAAACCTACTTTTTGGCATACAAATTACTTTTTTTCGTGTTAAATTGTCTGTGTTTGACAAAATGTGCTGATTTTTCACATGTGATAGCAGAACTAAATTGGGCATGCACAGGATGAATCACATCATTTGAAACTTAGCCCTGATTGGAGAAATTGGAAGTGTTAGAACTGACCCACGTTACAACTATCCCCGGTCTCCCTATAACAATCTCTTTCAGTTTAAGCGTTGTTTTCAATCAATTGCATGCTCAGTGTTTTGTCTCATTTCTTCTTGTTGCACGTTGAAGCTCTACTTGGAACCTTGTTAACATCCAAACATGTAAAACATGATTTTTGCCATTTTTCAAATGGTCTTAAACTTTTGATCGGGACTGTATTTTAATCTAGCTTTGTGAATCACCATCAGTAGCCAATCACATTACTATAAATTGTAGCTGCCATCTGAGTGTGTCTCACTCGCTCACCTGTTGCTGTACGCATCCAGGGCTTCGGTTACAGGACTTCTCTCGCCGTTACAGGTTGTAGGCTGCAGAAGCCTCCTATTGGTCACCTTGTTTGCAAACTGGGTGACGCCTTTTGATCAGAAGTCTGGGTTTTTGCCTTGTTGCCTTATTCGTCCTCTTGTTTGCTCTGTCTGCAACACTCTGGTTCAAGGTTTCAGGATTTGAGCCGTCTGTGCAAAGCCTGTTAATTTGCACTTTAATGTTTTGACTTATTCTTTTAGAGCAGTTGTATGTATAACAATACAGAATAGTGCTGTGAAATTATCTGCTCTGAAGATTAAATTTTTTTGTTTGTACATCTGAATGTTTGATTTGTAGGTTTTTGTGTTACACCACTGGAAGGCTCTTTTTCTAGCTGCAGATGGACAGTGTGTTTCTGCAGCAGGGTTAACCACAGCTGTGTGTTTAAGCTTTGTTTTGGATATATTAAGAACTTGTGTTTCATTCATTCATAAGCAGAAGGCCCATAGTGGAGGTGACCTGTCCTCATCTGGCATCCCATTCACCCACTGGTAAACCACAGCTCTGAACTTTACAGCACATGAACGAATGATTCATCGGCTCTTTCATGAGACATTTGTTAACAGCTGTCAGTTGTTTGTTTTATCCTGAACCACGTCTCTGTCTCAAACCTTACAGACCAAAGTGTCTTCTTGATAATTAGCATAGTTTCAAACTAGATATTCTCAGGGTGGCGTTGTCGGGTTTTCACTATAATTATAAAAGTTTTGAGCTCCCAGTTACCACGTTGCCATTCTAGTGTGTGCGTGTGACACCATCGGTTCCTTGCTCTGTTCTTCAGTTTCCACCACCTCGTGCTGCCACACTTTCATGGTCCTCACTGCACTGTGGCACTGACACTTTCACACTACACCACTAGGTGGGGCTCTGCTACATTTTTTAATAGCTGTTGCTTCAACCAGTTCACAGAAACACCATGAAACTGGGAACTTACTGATAATATAAAAAACATTATTAAAGAATTATAGTTATGCTATATTTTAATCATGACTGACATGTAGAGAACACTGTTAAAAATATAACACATAACATTGAAGTTAATGTCTTAAAAACATGGTACACAAGGATATTACACTTTAAATGTTTAATACTTTACTGAACTTACTCCTAACTCACTCGGCCTCAGCACATCGCAGCTAAAGTGTTACTTCACCTCCTGACCTTCACCACATGGTGTAAAACCACGCAAGGCTGTGAAAAAGTATTTGCTCTCTTCCTGATTTCTTCTTCTCCCCATTGGTCACACTTGCATGTTTTGGATCAACAAATAAAGTTCAACAACAGACAGCGATAACCAGACTGAATACAGAATGTGGTTTATAAATTATTTCTTTAAAGAGAAAAGTTTTCCAAACCTGCTTCGTCTTATGTGAAAAATTAAACCTGAAAACTAGTCCTGCCATACTTGACAGCAAGAACTGCAATCAAGCACTTGATGACTGCAAATGAGTCTTTCACATCGTTCTGGAGGAAATTTTACTTTACTTTACTTTACTTTACTTTGCAGAATTGTTTTAATTCAACCACATCAGACATTCAAACATGAACTTCCTGTTTAATGTCACAGCATCTCAGTTGAATTTAAGGCTTTGAGGAGTGCACTCTATAACATTCATTGTGTTTTTTGAGGTGGGCTCGGTGGTGTGTTTCTGATCTTTGCCCTGCTGAACCTGAATGCTCTTAAACTTCAGGACATGAACTCGTGGCCAAACATTCTTCATGATTTGCTGGTGGAGAGCAGAATTCATCCATCCACTGATTACATCGATCCATCCAGCAGCAGAGCAGCCCCCAACCATCACACAAACTACACGTTTGACTCTTTTTAAATGTTGGGCTATTTTTATGTAACGGGCCTCAAACCTTTGCACTGAACAGAAAATGCAAATGGACAGAAACATTTAACTATTTTATTCTTTGGAGAAACATTCAAAATGTATTCATTTAAAGAGGAATCTCAAACAGCAACAATAACACTGGAGGCTGCAACTACATAGCAGCCAAATAAACCATTATCATTCACCTGCTCAGTCATTCACAGTGACAAATGTAACTGTTGCCTCCATCAGTCATTCTGCATATGACCACAAGCCACAGAGCAAGAAGTCCCCTGGCCCGGACCCTGAACACATCACTCACCACGAACATCTATAAACAACATCCTGACATGATGTGTGTCAGTCTTTAGAGCACAGAATGAAAATGAGAATAATCTAAGCTTAGTTTCACAGTGATACAGACACAAGGAGGAGAAAAAAAACAAAAAGAGGACAATAACACTTGTGTAGAGCGACAATGACAGATCTGGCTTGTTGAGCAATAAGCTGTTCGAGGCATTAAACTGTCCATCTGTTCTAACTGGATGATTGACCCTACATATTAATGTGATGCTTTATGCATTTACTTTAGCCTGTTGTGTCAAGGTGCACTTTATGCAGGCAGAGTAGGAACCAAAGACAAATTAAATGAAGCCTCATTGCTGTTACAGGAAATACAAAAACTCAGGCAAGGAGAAAACTGGAACACACAGCTAGCTGAGATGACACAACAAGGAACAGAGAAAACCGAGGACACAGCAGCTAACAAGACGATGACTAACAAGTGGGAACACAACTGGAACTAATTACAGAGTAAAGAGACACAATGCACACAGGACGAGAGGCTATTACAGTTTTTCTCAAATGCTAAAACACAAACGCCAAACCTCTAAACCAAATGACCAGTTGTCTAAACACATTTACTAAATCTAGCCATCATTTACCAATACCATAAACACATGTCACATGAAGACACAATTCACAGAACACAATCCTCCGTTGTCATAAATCTAACCACATTTTGCCTTGCTAAAACACAAGTTGCAAAAGAACTCTGCTCAAAGCTCATGTGATGCAACATGCTTGCCACAGTCAGCAATATTTGAACACAATGAACACACCTGGCGTCATTCATTACACACAACGACTCAAAATTGAAGACACTTGTTGCTAATGCTGTGACCACATGTATAAAAGCGCAGAGTGCACAGTATGCTGAAGATTCCAAACAAACATAATGGATGAAGGCAGAGTCAAGGGAAGAGGAATTCGATGCAGAGGAGGGAGAAGAGCTGGCCCTGGAAGAAGAGGAGCAGGCCAACGAGGAAGAGGAGTTCAAATGAGAGGAGGAAGAGGAGCAGGTCAAAAAGGAAGAGGAGGAGGCCAACATGGGAAAGGAGAAGGTCCAGGAGGGAGAGCAAGACAACCTCGCACCATCATTACGGACGAGATGCGAGCAACAGTCATTGTCCATGGCATGACAATGGCTGAAGCAGGACTAAGAGTCCGTCCAAACCTGAGTAGGTTCACCGTGGCCACCATTATCAGGGCATTCAGACAACACAACAGGTATTGTACTCTATTGCTTTCTTTGTCACAATACAGTTTTACAAACCTGTGAAAGTAGTCTATTGGTTTCAAATCAGTTGTGACTGTATTGTAACACATGTCAGTTGACAACACGTGTTTCTTTCTTCAGAGTTGAAAGAATGCCACATAGAGGTGGGAGGGTTGCCATATTTACAGCGGCACAAGAAACCCTCATTGTGGATATGGTTCGTGGGAACAACCTCATCAGACTCCAGGAGATCAGAGACAAAGTCATTGCCAATAATGTCAACTTTGAGAGCATTGACGATGTCAGCTTGGCCACAATAGACCGAGTTCTCCGGCGCCAAAAGACGCGAATGAAACAGGTCTATAGGGTTCCCTTTGAGCGCAACTCTGCGCGACACAAAGACCTACGTTACAAGTATGTGCAAGTAAGTATACATCCATGTTCACAGTACAGTTAGTGGACATACTGTGTTGCTCAGTGGCCTACATTCCTTCTGGACAATACTGTGCTACCTGATTGACTGTTGTTCTGAACACCTGTGCACTTTCACATTTTCACAGAGGATATTACAGTTGGACGCGATGGCCAGACCTCATGAGTACCTCTTCCTGGATGAGGCTGGCTTCAACCTGCAGAAACGCAGGCAAAGAGGCCGTAACATCATTGGCCAATGAGCCATCACTGAGGTCCCTGGCCAACGGGGGGGTAATATTACTCTTTGTGCGGCCATGGGTTCGGAGGGGCTTGTCCACCGGCATGCTGTCCTTGGGTCTTACAACACCCAACATCTCCTCACCTTCCTAGAGGAGCTAAAAGACATCCTCCTGGACCGCCAACAACACCATCCTGGGCCCGCACATCACATTTATGTGATCATTTGGGACAATGTCCGCTTCCACAGAACAAACCAAATCAGAGAGTGGTTCACCACCTGCAGTGACCACTTTTTAAACGTCTCTCTGCCACCCTACTCCCCTTTCCTGAACCCTATAGAGGGGTTCTTCTCATCGTGGAGATGGAAGGTTTATGACAGACAACCATACACAAGAGAGAACCTCCAAAGGGCAATGGAGCTGGCCTGTGTTGACATCCCAGCGGAGGCCTTCCAACGATGGATTCGCCATTCCAGGGCGTTTTTCCCGCGGTGCCTGGCGAGAGACAATATAGCCTGCGATGTGGATGAGGTGATGTGGCCCGATGCAGCTCAGCGACATGATGCCGCACAGTGATTGTGGTGTGTGTGTGGTGTGACTAAAGTAAATAAAAAAACTTCACACCCTTATCATGTTTTCAAGAGTACTGTTGTCTGCAATAGATTCTGTTTTTGCATTGAGTTGTGTTACAGTAGTGTACGTACATGCAGGATTTTCTATAGATTTATATTCTTCATATGAAACTCACAAATCTAAATGCCTAATCCTCTGCAGAGATCTACGACGATCCGTTACTGTATAGTTTCGAAAAATATGCATTGGCAGTTATAAAACAAAGAACCTTCTCACAAATTGAGCATTGTGTTTTCAATTGTTTTGCTGTAGTGTGTAATGATGTGTATGGTGTTTACATTTTTGAAAGCTTCGAGCTGCTCTTTTGGTGTGAAAGTTTGAGTTTTGCAGTGGGAGGGTGAGGTTGTGTTTATGTAGCTTTAGAAAAGGGTGTTGTGTTTAGACATTGGGGAACATGGTGGAAACGTTAGTGAAATGTGTTTTAGCATTTGAGAAAAACTGTAATATAAAAAATAGAAAAAAACAAACACAGAGACCAGGACTAAGACACGTGAATGTGACACTGACATGGAGACATGACGGACACACACAGACTGGACACAGAAAAGAACTGACATCATGAGGAACTAAGGACTAGTCCAGGGGTGTCCAACTCCAGGTTTCGAGGGCCGGTGTCCTGCAGGTTTTAGATGTGTCCTTGATCCAACACAGCTGATTTAAATGTCTTTAAGCTTTCCAGAGGCCTGGTCATGAACTAATCATGTGATTCAGGTGTACTGACCCAGGGTGAGATCTAAATAACACAGACTGAAAGTAAATCACCTCTTAAATCCAAAAGAATAAATAATCAATTTAAAAAAATCAAACTTCTGGTCAAAGACCAGACAGCACCGTGACATGTTAGGTGGTGTTATCATTATTCACAGCTTTCAGTTTTGTACACAGTCCAACCGGTTTTTGTTTGTCACCTGTTTATGGGCCTTTATTTATCAGGCTACAACAAAACTTCTAACTTAAGCTATATAGCTCATGTCTTGCATATTTCCACAACCATATCCATAATCACATACTGTGTATGCTACCGTTGTATATGGTGTATTATCTTACTTTTTTTCATTGGTTGTACTTAAATGTTTTTTTGAATTTCCTTCTGATGTCTGTACCTGAGCTGAGGTAACGCAAACATTTCCCCGTCGTGGGATCAATAAAGTCTTATCTTATCTTATCTTATCTTATCTTATCTTATCTTATCTTATCTTATCTTATCTTATCTTATCTTCCTGTTTGGGTCCATTAGCCGTGTCCCGCTGTAAGCTTCAGTCCAGGTTGCTAGGCAAAAGTTTAATGAAGCAGTCCCTCATGGCTGTTTGCATGTTCCAAACTTTAAAAGGAACGGCACTCTAACTCACATCCTGTCACATAAGCAGTTATCTTTAACACGGTCTAAATAGGACACAGGAAGACAAACGGTCCAGGATGATCTACAACAACAAAACTAGCCTGCTACGTGCACACCGTCTGTAGAGAAGACAGTGACACTCCACTCTGACACAGTAGCTTTGTTTAAATGTGTCGAGGAAGTGAACAAACAAAGATGTAAAGAAGGATTCATGAGTACAGCTCTACAAAACATAACTGGAGATCTAACTGAGGCCATTGAAGCCATCCAGGCTACAAATGTCCAGTTGAGAGAGCACACAGAGTGTGATGCAGTGCACCAAGGAGCTGCTCGTCA
This sequence comes from Pelmatolapia mariae, assembly GCF_036321145.2. Lineage (NCBI taxonomy): Eukaryota > Metazoa > Chordata > Actinopteri > Cichliformes > Cichlidae > Pelmatolapia > Pelmatolapia mariae. Next base: position 4,008,007 of record NC_086237.1, on the reverse strand, counting down.
AGTGAAACTCAAGAGTCTGCAGACCTCTGGATCAGTCTACAGAGAGCCAAAGCATAGAAATGATATTCAAATAAATATCATGAAGTGTGTTTTAACATCATGGCCTGGGTACGTGAGGGTGCATGTGTTTCAAATAATCAGTCAATCAATGAGTCATGATCAGTGTGTGTTTGTAGCTGCAAATATTAGTATGTTTAGCTTGGATTTTACTGCCTGATTTAATTGAACAGTGGATGATCATGAAAACAAAAATGCTTCTTGCATGTTGCTGTCAGGGACCTGGATCTGGGTCTGGGGTCCCAGGGTCCGTGAGCAGTTTTGGACATATTTATATGCTGTTCTGTGTACCATGATTATGTGTGGTGCGTGTGCCCCTGGTTTCCCTTTCTATTGTGTATGTGTGTGCATGTGTGTGATGTCCTGGTTTTCCTGGACCACCAGGCCAGTGGGTGTGTCCCGTTGGGAGGCTGGCCACACCCGAGGAGGAGGAACACACACACCTCCACCTGATCAGGGTCGTCAGGGGAGCTACATACCAGTGTGGCTGAGTGCTGCTCGACACTGGATTATTGTGTGATTACCCGTTAGTGTTTTCACTTTTTCCAGTGCGTGTTAGTCTGTTGCTATTGAAGTGAGTGCTAACGGCTGCTTCTGTGGCTTTTCCAGCAGGAGTGCGGGAACGAGAGGGCACGAGAATCACGGGAGGGGAGACGCGGAGCACGAGCATTGGGAGGAAGGCACTGAACGGAAATCGGGACACACAGGGATTCTTTATTGTGTAATTATTTACTGCACTGTAAATAAACGCACTGTCTGCATCCAAGAGTCCAGCATTTGGGTCCTGCTTCCCCACTTCTCCATGATCTGCCTCAGACAGTGACAGTTACAACTGTAATGGTGTCAACATAAAGGCTCTAAATTCTGAACTACAGGGGAAAAGGACATTTTTATGCTTATGCTCTACTGAGAAAGAGAACTTCATGTGATCTATGTGTTTGGTTCAGTTCACTACATGTACCTCAAACACATCTATTTCCAATGAAACACACTGTTTTCCATACTGCTGTCACACTTGGCACAAATATGTCTACGATTTTTGCAGTGTGCTGCAGCCATGCAGGCTCCTCACAAGTCCTTCATTCTGTATCATTCTATCACTTTACCTCAAATGAAGGCTGTACTCACTTTTGTTGCTGCCACCTTTGCTTGGTTTAAGCAATAATGGCTGTGTTTGAGTTATTTTGAGGTGAAAGTAAATTTACACTGTTATACAAGCTGTACACTGACTACTTTACATTGTAGCAATGTGTCATATCTTCAGTGTTGTCCCATGAAAAGATATAAAATATTTACAAAAATGTGAGGGGTGTACTCACTTTGTGAGATACTGTATCCATCCATCTCTCTCTCACACAGAGTCAGATTTTAATGTTTATACCTTTAATTTAAGAACAACTTTATTTCATATTTGGGAAGTTCTTTTGTTACAGAGGCTAAACTCACAATCTTTAAGCTTGAAGTGAACTCAGAGCAGACTCCAGCTGACTGCAGTTGTATTAAAAGCAGCGATGGTTTGTCTGAGTGAAGTTGAGCTGCCGGCAGAAACAGTTTGTAGGAATACAGCCGGAGCGTCTGCAGGGAGAAAAGGAGAAGTTAGAAGCTGCTGTGGTGCGTTTGAAGAGTCTTTGCTTGTAATCTGGTTCATAGACAGACTGAGGAAGTGACATTTCTCCATTTCTGAATAATCACACCAACACTTGTCACCTTCTCACCAAGCTTATCGCTGATGATCTTGTAGTCTATCCCAGCCTTGTGTACGTCGTCAGTCGTGTCCCTGACGTCCTTTTACAGATCTTTGGTCTTACCCACTGTGGGGAGGAGGTTAGCATGGAGTGAAATGATTCAGTGGGCTTAATACACTTAACGAGTAATCTGTAATCAGTTTCAGCAGGGGATCAAATAATTAGTGTGGCTGATTGGAGGAAATAGAGTTCAGTTATTGTATTCTGAAGTATTGGTCAGTAGTTTGTACGCTCTGTCCTTTCAGATCATTTACTTTCATAAATATTCTTATTAAAACAGGCATTTAGAAACACTCATGGGTGTAACTGAACGTGTGGACCAACACCCACTGAAACTGTGAGCTGCTGTTAGAAACATTCATGCGTGTTGCTGAAAGTGGTGCACCAAGTTTTGATGTGAGATAATGCACGATATAAAAAGAGCTGAAGGTCATCACTTATGACCAGTCTGACCACAGGCATTAAAACAACATCAGCACTCATCAGTTTACACCTGTGTGTAACTCATCACAGTGAGTTTCACTGCATTCAACATCTGATCCCATATGGAAAAGAAATAGTAAAAACTTATAAAAGACTTGCATAAGATGAGGCCTACTTCATATAGTGAATCATATAAGGCTTATATGATTTACTCATGAAAGTGGCCACTTTCTCATTACTTTCATATATTGTTTTAGTAAGTATCCAAAACATACAAGTTTCATTTATATAATTTTTCAAGGGATCTTATATCTGTTTTCACTCTTGTATGCTTTTCATACAAGTTTCACACAAGACAGATACAAACTTTATAAGATTTATATATATCTGTTCCATATGGGATCTGCCACAGCCAGGAAAAATGTTTTGCCTGATGAATTTCAGTCTTTTCCTCTCATGTGTGCTCCTCTTCATCACACAGCCAGGTGAGTAATGTTTCTATTGTACTTTAATTAATTAATAATTGTTCTGTGTAAACAACAAATAGCACATTGCTGATATCTTGGTGCAGAGTGTTTTTTTCACTCATCTGTTCTTGACTCGATCATCTGCTGATTTATGTTTTTGGATATTTTCTTTTTGTTTCAGGTCACGGTTCTGAGATCATTCAAGGGAAAGAAGTTGAGCCGCACTCGCTGCCTTTCATGGCTTATTTAAGAAGTAAACTGTCTTCATGTGGAGGGACATTGATCCATCCACAGTGGGTGCTGACGGCTGCCCACTGCACTCGGTAGGAACATGAACTTTATTTTTTTTCTTATTTTTTTCTAATAAAAAAATTACAGTATTTATTTTTTACAGACGTGTGTGAGATTGTCTCCTTTTTTCATTGTGATAAATTGTAATGTCCATACACTCACTCTAATAATACATATTGGTTTAGAGTGAGTACATTAAAAATGACATTACTATTACATGATGCCACCTAGCATTTTACTGTGAAGGTCAGTATAAACATTTTAGCACGTTGCTATGTTTACATGTCTTTCCTCATCTTATATTCTTGTTTTCTTACATTATAGACAAAAACGAACAGGTGAATGTGTTTATGGAAATCACTCCAAGTTTGTCTCCAGGAAATGCCTGAAAGACAAAAGCTTTAATGAAAACAGAGGTTTATCACATTTGGAAAATGTATTTTTAAAAAATAAATGTTTCTCTAATTCAGCTTTCATCACATTCACACACATGAAGAAAATCTGCCTTTTAAATAGTAAAGCTGAACTTTTTGAAGGTATTCCAGCTGCTCCAGAGCTGGAACAAGAAAGTAGGAAGTAAAATGTGTTTAATGTATCCAGAGTCTTCAAAGGTCAAAAAACACACATTTCTATAATTATACATGTCAAGCTGTTTAAACCGATGGCTGTACAGATATTTACACCTCTGAAACATTTTATATTATTGAATTCTTTTTTTTTCTTGTTCTTGATTTATAATATTTAATATTGTTGAAATTTGTATTTCAGCTGGAAGAAAATTCGATGCTGATTCATCAGACACTTAGTAACAGCCATTACGCATGCATTAATACATACACTAATAGCATTAATATAATTATTCTTATAGAAACTCCTGGTTTCTATAAGACCCGGCAGCTGGCAGCAGGTGTCTGGTGGCTGGATGGGGATGAACCGAAACAAAACGAACATCAGACGTCCTCATGTCTGTCAATGTGACTGTGGTCGACAGACAGAAGTGCAACTCTCGTGATTATTACAACCACAGACCTGAGATCACCAGAGACATGATATGTGCTGGTTCAGATGGTACAAACGTCGCTGATACCTGTCAAGTACGTATGAAGAATCCATGTATTTTTCCTTGTTTGAGGTAAATGTTAATTCAGCTCAACACCTGAAACACTGTCATGTGTTTGTTCTTGCTGCAGGGGGATTCAGGAGGGCCGCTGTTGTGTGATGGAGCGCTGGTTGGAGTCACTTCTTTTGGAGCAGGTTGTGGTGTCATTAAAAAACCTGGAGTCTACTCGTTTGTCTCAAGGAAACAACTAAAGTGGATCAAGAAGACAATGAAATCATTCTAAATGTCATGAAACCACAGGCGTCAGTCTGCACGAGCAAGATGAGAACCTTTGATGGTTTATGTTAAATCTGTCAGTGCTGTGTCTGTAGACCATTATCCATTTGATCATTTCAGTGTTTCTCTTATATTTCATTATATTTTAGCTTCTGCTAGCTTGCTATAATTGTTACACACACGGCTCTATGCATTGCCAAGAAAACGGTCCTCATTAACTGGAAAAATAAAAATAATCTTAACTCTAACCAGTATAAAAGCCATCTGATAGGTCACATTAGTCTTGATACAGCCTCTGCCATCACATTTGATCAATCCCTCTGGGCTCCTTTGATCGGCTTCATCACCTAGTGGGGGTGGGGGGTCATGGTTTGGTCCTGCCTTCGCTATTGTGGTTGATATGGGGGTAGGGACGGCCTTAGGGCGTCTGGGGATTCCCTAGGGACGTTTTCCCTGGAGGGCCTAACCCGGGGGTTGTGGCCATGACCTGGTTAGGGGCTCTGGTGGCTCTTAGATGGTGTTTTCCTTGTGGCTGCGTACAACGGAGATCGGGGAGGGTCTGTGCTGGTGGACGTAGGTTACTGGCCTGGTAGCCTGGCTGTCCTTGGGTGGGTCCAGGACGGGCGTGGAGGCTTGGGGGTCTGGGGGTGCTCTGCCCCTGGGCTGGGGCTTTGGCTGGGCCTTGGGGCCTTGGGTCCTGGTTGTTGTGTCGCCTGGGTGGTGGGCGGGTGGGTGCATGGGGGCTCAGCCCCGGTGCAGGGGACCTCTGGTGCATCAGCCCAACTGGAGAGCTCTCTAACTGGTGGGGAGGCTGTTACATCTTTGCAGGAGGTCTCCTCTCTACAGGAGCTCACTCTGCAGGTGGGGGAGAGATATTGGAGAGGTGGAGAATGGCTCAACCTGGGTGTCTATTGTCTTGTGTAGTCTGGGAGAAGATTGGATGATGGGGTGGGTGCAATTTTCTCTGCGGTGGGGTCGGGTGGGCTGCCCCGGACTCTGTGGGGGCGGGGGTGGTGCTGCTGCTGTGGGCCCCGGTCCGAATGGGCCTGGGCCCCCTTGCACTCTGGTACCTGGTGGGTACCAGAGTGTGGAGGTGCCTACTGGGGTCAGCGGGGGAGCTGGCCCCAGAGAGGGACCGCTTGCCCCTCCCTTTCTTCCCTCCCCATCCTCAGCTGCCTCCCTCTTCCTGCTCCACCACACCAACATACACGCAGGGCTTGGTGTGCAGGTGTGTCACCAGGGTGCAGGGGAGGCACTCCCCCTCTGTCCCCTTCTGGCTGCCTGTGCCTCAATTTTATTCCGCATCCTAGACATCCACATTACTCACACTCTCATAACACATACATATAGTGCCTTGGGGGTGGGCACGTTATACAGCGTCCAGAGGATGGTCTGTGTATTCAAACTCACCTCTGGCGCTGGTGCCCTACCCTCAATTTTAAATGCATATAGACACTGAGGGTTTTCGGGAGGAGCCGTGCTGCTCTCTGGCAGGAAGCACCATGCTCTCCTGTGTTTACTTTACAACAGCACGCAGCAACACTACATATGAGCGGGCAGAGGGAGGTTTGGGGTCTTCACTCACCCTCGTTCTGTTAACCGTCAGGGCTGGGGGGCTGGGAGGAGATGCTGGCTGTCGGATTGGGGTCTGGGATGTGGGGCCTCCCTGCTACTGCAGATAAGGAGGCGGTCTGCTTTCCTCCACCCCAGAGAGAAGGGTTACATCTTCTGGGTCCGGGTACGGTTTGCCCCTCTGGGGGCGGGGGTACCTGGACCTGGGGTATAGAGTATGTTTGGGGAGTGTGAATGTGTGTACAGTGTCTATTTGTGTCTGTCTCCGCGTCGGGTGAGTGCCGAGTATTTGTTTGTGTATATGGGGGTGGGAATGCACGTTTGTGTCTGCGTGTGCCTGTTCGTCTGTGTCTATATGTCATGTCGGGTCTTAGACTCGACCTCTCTGGGAACATCTCAGGCTCTCCGAGGTATGGAGGCCTATCTCCCCTCACCACACTCCCTGCCGGTGGCTGATGCCCTCAGACGTTGGTATGTTGATGGTTCTTGGTGTCTGGGGCTGGGCGCTCATGTATGTATCGACTCACTCCTCGTGGCCGATTGGCGGGGCCTGGCGCCTGTGGCCCGGCTGGGCCCCTTCTGGGGGGTGGGGTGCCCTCAGGCCTCTGCTCCATGGCTGCTGGGTGACCTCTCGTTTGGGGCTCTCCTCAGCTCTTCCCAGGAGGGTGGCACGGTTGCTCCCCCGGTGGTCCTCCTCGGGTCCTCGTACTCTGGGGCCTCTGGATGTCTGGGACCTGGATCTCCTCCATACCTGCTTCATGCCCTGGGGGACGGGGCTATGGCTCCCCACACTCCCTAGCAGATCGTTACATGAAGGAACCTTTTAAATACAAGCGTGCTGATCCACACAGGTGTGCACACAGGTGTTCACAGACACAAACTACACCTTTCTTGGCTGCTACCTCAAAGCACATTGTGCGCTGTCAATCTTGCGTGCTGCACAATAACATGTAATATTTAGTATCTACTGTTAGCTACTGTTAGCTAGTTTATTGTGATGGTGCTGTATTTATTATTTTGCTCTTTCTTGTTTGTTTTCTCTTCTGTTTTTTCTTCTCCATACAGGTGATCCAGGTGTTTTGTTTTGTTTTCTTCCCCCCTCTCCCCTCTCACCATCTCTTTCTTTCATTCTTTCTCCCTGTCCTATCCCCCAGTCATGTCTGTCCCGTCTGTAACAACTGAAAATCAAATCAAATAAATACATAATTATAATAAAGGTCAATCAAATGGACCAATATGGCAAGGCCATGATGGTAATTGGTAAAGTAAAGCCGCTTGGCATCTTTCTTGGCCTTCAGACAACAATTCTGATGGCTAAAGATCCAAACGGGACAGGCAAAAAAAATAAAAAAAAAATAATAATAATAATTGTTACACACTCTGCACATATACAGTATGATAGCGACCCTCTCTTGGTTAGTCCATTACTGCTATTGATGGAACTTAAAGCAGGGGTAAAGTGGCACAAACATTAACTGGACCTCTAACCATAATTTTTTTTGCCTTTCTGCATATAACAATGAAAACAGTCTCTGTGATGGTTCGTAGATTACTGATTGTCTCTACAGACCGCACATAAACATGGTTATCCATCAAAGTGTTTCTACAAGCACAGTTCCTGAAACAAGCTGCAAAATTCTGCTGCAGGATTTTGCAGGATTCCTTTTTATTTTGCTCTCTTCAATCAGAGAGATTCACCACCTCCTGTATTATATTCTTTCTTATTTCTGCACACTTTCTTATTTGTTCATTTCTCATTCCAATTATTTGTGCTTAAAAACCAACAATGATATTTCTCTAACTTTCTAATAAAGCTGAAGGCATGAATAAAGACACATTTCCTTCCTCCTCTCTTTCTTTCATTGTTTCAGAGGATCTCTGACATCCAGCACATCCATAGATTCACGATTTCAGCAACTCCATCAACTCTGTGTCTTTGTAATTGTTTATCTCATTATTGTTCCAGCAGCCTTTTTTATTTAAAGTTTAGAACAACATAGTTAATATTATTTATGATAAATGTGACCACAGGTGTTAAAACAATATCAGCATGTCTCATTTCCCATTGGTCTGTTTTTACTGTCTGACTGAGGGTTAGATCACATCCTGTGAGCTCAACACAGAAACTGTGAGTCGTTGAGTTTCAGAGCATTTAACACCTGATAAAGAAAAGAGAAGAAGAAATGATCTGTGTGAGAACAAGAAGGAAGTGTTTTCATGTGTGGTGTCATAAAGAGCTGCTAATCACCCTATAAACTGAAGTCTGAGGGGTTTGCAGAGGAGCAGGACGCTGAGGATTAATATTAATGATAAACTTTATTTCTGTTCTGTTCTGTTCCTTCTAAACCAAAGTAACAAATTGCTTCGCTGAACTGACCAAAACAGCCAAATTAAAAACATCTGAAAATATATAAAATGAATAATAATAATAAAAACAGAAGGGAATAAAAAAAACCACAAAGAAAGCAAAACAAAACAAAAAATATAAAGACATAAAACATCCTACAAAAGCCAGACTACTTAAGTAGTAGTCCTGCACTGCCGGGACTGCAATCCCCGACTCCTGAGAAGGAAACAGTGGCGGCTGATACCCGAGACATATCTCAAAAGGAGAGAAACCAGCAGCTATCGAGGTGAGTGAGTTATAAGCATATTCAATCCAGGTGAGATGAGAACTCCAGGAAGTGGGGTTAGTGGAGGCTACACAGCGCAGGGTGGATTCCAGCTGTTGATTTGCCCTTTCAGTCTGTCCATTGCACTGTGGGCGATAGCCCAATGAAAGACTCACCCCCACCCCCAAAGCTGCACAAAAGGCCTTCCACACACGAGAAGCAAACTGAGCCCCCTGTCTGACACAATGTCCCGGGGAATCCCATGTAACCTAAAAACGTGATCAATGAGTAAGCGAGCGGTTTCGAAGGCAGAAGTGAGTTTAGACAGACGGACGAAATGGGCAGCCTTGGAGAACCTGTCAATGATGGTCAAAATAACCAAGTGGCTAGAGGAACGTGGCAAACCAGTAACAAAGCCCACAGCAGTGTGCAACCAGGGCCGGGGTGACAGTTGAAGCGAGACGTGTGAGCCCAGTGCAGGTGCGTGCACGGCAGACGGGACAAACAGCTTGCCAGGCAGACCCGAACCGGGGTCTGGTTCATTCCGCTGAGCACAGCGCACCAGGCCCTCGATCTCCCACGTCACAGCCCCCACCACGCAGGATGAGGGGACGGTAGTGGCAGCTTCAGTAGACTCAGATTCAGGGGAGAACTGGCGTAACAATGCGTCAGGCTTAGTGTTGCGAGAACCCGGTCGGAAGGAGATAGTAAAGTTAAACCGGCTAAAAAATAGCTGCCACCTGACCTGCCTGGAGTTGAGCCGCTTTGCAGTCCGAATGTGGGAGAGATTTTTATGGTCAGTCCAAATCAAAAATGGCTGTTCCGCTCCCTCTAACCAGTGACGCCACTCCTCAAGAGCCAACTTAACTAGTAGAAGCTCGCAGTTGCCTACCTCGTTGGGTGACCGTTGAGACAGCACGGCTCCTGCACCCGTATCAGAAGCATCCACCTCCACAACAAACTGTCTGGCAGTATCGGGATGGGTGAGCAAAACAACTCTTTTAACCGGGAAAATGCCTGCTCAGCTTCAGATATCCAAACGAAAACTCGAGCCGGGGATGCCAGTCTACAGTACACATTCCAGTGAACTACATGAATGACAAATGTAGAGCCGATGTAGGATATTCCACTTTTTTTCCTCCAGCTTCACTGCAGTCAGTGGACTCGATGATAAGGATAATCAATTCAAATGTAAAGAGGTCCAGTTACAGAGAATATCCTTAAACAAAGATTCAAGATTCAAAGTGTTTATTGTCATATGTACAAGAAGAAAAAGCATTTCTCTGTGCAATGAAAGTCTTTCTTTGCTTCCAAACACAAATGCTGATTAGGTTTCAGAAGATCATAAAGTTCCACATACATTATAATTCAATACAAGATTTATATTGAAGTAGCCTAACACTGGTATCAGTGTCTGCAGTCAACAACAGGATGTCAAATAAAGAAAGTACAGTTTAGCAATAATTATTATTAAATTTCACAATGAAGGTGCAGAGAATAAAATAGAAACATCAAACATCTGAACTCTGGAATGGGTCTGACAAGAAGAGCATCTGAGTTCAGATCTGAACTGCAGCCCGCCTATTGGTGACCAAGGCTCTATGGTGTGTTGCCAAAAGTGTCAAACAACACCCAGTGGTACTGTGAGCTGCACATGAACCACAGGTGTTAAAACAAAATCACCCATCAGTTCACGTCTCTGTTTTTGCTGACTCATGGTTGGATCACATCCTGTGAGCTCAACAGAAAATGCTCGGTGCTTTTAAGAACCTGATAAAAGAGAGATAAGAAGAAATGTTCTGCTGAGAAAAGTATTTTTATCTCATGTGTTGTCACAGTATGCGCTGGCAGACCGTGGGGTTGTGGGGAAAGAGGACCCAAATGCTAGACTCTTGGAAGCAGACAGTGTGTTTGTTTACAGTGTCGTAAATAATTGCACAACAAAGAATCCCCCGATTGCCATTCCGTGTCTTCTTCCTAGTGCTCATGCTCCATGTCTCCGCTCCCGTGATACTCCTTGCACACTGCCCCCTGAAGATACCTGTAAACTGGTGCTCAAACACACATATGCACCGAGGGACAGCAGCACCAAAAATACACAAGTCCAGAAACTATTCCTGAGCCCTCCTTGACATGTGTGGAGCAACACAGTTTTTTAAAAAGAGCTGATGAATGTCAACTAAACATAAGCAAGTTATGTGACTTTACCAAATTAAAAATATTTAAAACATAAATTAAAAATATTTGAAAATACATAAAACAAATAATAATAATAAAAAATATGCAAACAAAAGACAAAGAATGGTAAATGGCCTGTATTTGTATAGAGCTTTACTTCGTCCCTATGGACCCCAAAGAGCTTTACACTACATTCAGTCATCCACACTTTCACACACAAAGAAAGCCAGATTATATAAGGAGGTTTTCATTTATTTATTTTCCACATATGAGGAACTGACTGTGCTCACTCTATAATAAGAGGAAGTTTGTTTCCCAGCTTTCAGCTATTAGAGAGAAAGCAGAGTCCAGCTTTGCTTCCGGCCTGGACCATCGTGTAACATTACCTGACTCTCAGGTGTCTCTGGTTAGAATAAAGGAGTATAAGGAGCATTCAATTAATTTAAGGAGGTCCAGTTAGAGAAAATTTCCTCAAAACAAATGTTCAAAATATCATAAAGTTCCACACCCATTAAAATTCAGTTTAATATATATTTCAATTCTTGATGCTCAATCATACAGGAAAGGAAATCCCAAAAGGTTGATTCTGTTCATCTGGATGTTTTCAGTGGGAGAAACGTTTCGTCGCTCATCCAAGTGACTTCTTCAGTCTCAGCTGACTGCAGGTTTCCCCAATCTTATAAACAGTATATTTGCATAATGACTGAAACCAGCCCACTGAAGGAACAATGGGCTGGGAGGTCAACAAAGACCATTGATCAATGGTCATGAGTACTGTTGTGGAAGCTTTCATTTAATAAAGCATGCAGACAAACAGTGAGCGGTAGCTAACATTCTTTAATGAATTTGAACATAAGCAAGCTTGATAAGAGCAGCCATCGCGGGGCAAACGACCGGCAAAGTCTCTCCCGAACCCAGTACAGCCCTGGGTTTAAATACCTTCTACAGAAACAAAATGCAATACACAGCTGTTTTTACACCTTATACAATAAAACAATGTGACCAATAAATAATGGAAGAAATTCCAATACAGTACCATTCACAGAGAGTTGGGGAATGGCTGCAATCACAGCATTGTAAGATGGTGACAGATGTACCCTTAGGCCCCCTCCTCGATTCAGAGATGGTCTTTCCCTTTTCATGTGAATGGCCTCCTTGACTCCGCCCTCAAACCAGCGTTCCTCCCTGTCCAGGATGTGTACATCCTCATCATTGAAAGAGTGTCCACTGACCTGTAGGTGTAAATAGACTGCAGAGTCCTGGCCTGACGAGGTAGCTCTTCTGTTTTGTGCCATCCTCTTCGCCAGAGGTTGTTTGGTTTCCCCGATGTATAAATCCTGGCAATCCTCCTGGCACTTAACAGCGTACACTATGTTACTCTGTTTGTGTCGGGGGACCCGATCCTTGGGGTGGACCAATTTTTGCCACAGCATGTTTTGGGGTTTAAAAGCCACAGAGACCCGGTGTTTAGAAAAGATGCTTCACCTCCATTGTTCAGGGTTTGGTTATGTGAGAATATTGCATGTTTGTATGTTGAAGAGTTTCGTTATCTTCTGGATTACACTCACTTTAAGTTTGTCGAAATCTGGGGCCTTTTCTTAATTATATTAATGGGGATTCAGAACTGAAGAAGCTTCTCGGATGAGAGGTGAAACGTCTTCAAGCAACTTAAAGAAGTCCAGATGCTTTTCTTTCCAAGCTCCTTAGACTACGATGACCTGGATGACTGAGAACCTTCACAGACACAGACAATGGGGATTCAACATAAACTGACCCATTAAACTGTGCTTTGTGTTTATGTGAAACTGCACTTCTGCCGGACCCTGATTCCTTCTAGGACTTGTTCTCCACATCTTCTGGACTTGGTGAACTCTCTGTTGCCCGGTCTAAGCTCACACAGAAGGTCATCTTCTTTGAACACTAGCATTTCTGTTGAACTTTTGATTTGGACTGGCTAACCGGTGTATTTTTCTTGTCCTGTTTTCCTGTTCGGGTTTTTGTTTGTTTGTTTGTTTGTTTTGTCTTTTTTCTGTGCTTGAATGTTATTTTTATTGAATTTTGTGTCCTTTGTCTGGTGTGATTTTATGTAATTTTGAACTTAAAATCGTATAAAAAAACATTTAAAAAAAATGCGTCTCAACTGTTCCGATACTCCTGACACATATGGGATCACTACAGGTTTTCTCTTAGGCAGCGGTTGTCCTTCTCTCCTGGATCAGCTGAAGCTTTCTTTAGGTGTCTTTCCAGCTTTGACAAAAGTCCAGCTGGGATAACCACATTTACTCAGGGCCTTCTTGATGTGCTGTTCTTCTGCCTCCCTGGCTGCTGTGTCAGTGGGGATGGTGTTCGCTCTGTGTTGTAGCGTCCTGATGACACCCAGTTTGTGCTCCAGTGGATGATGAGAGTCAAACCTTAGATACTGATCCGTATGTGTAGGTTTACGGTACATGTCAGCTTTTAGATGTCCCCCATTACTGATGGAAATCTCACAGTCTAAGAAGGCTAACCTGCCACTTTTCATATCCTCCCTGGTGAATTTGATGTGTCGGTCCACCGAGTTAATGTGATCCGTGAATTGTGGTACGTCCTGAGATTTGATTTTCACCCAGGTGTCATCCACATATCTGAACCAATGACTTGGTGGTGTTCCAGGGTAGGATAGCAAAGCCCTCTTTTCCACTTCTTCCATGTACAAATTGGCCACGATGGGTGAAACTGGGGAGCCCATGGCACACCCATGTTTCTGCCTGTAGAACTGACCCTTGTATGTGAAGTAGGTGGATGAAGACACAGTTCAAACACACTTGGTCGGTGCTGAGAGTGGTCCTGTTGCTGAGGTTGGTGTCATCCTGTAATCTCTCACAAACTACCTCCAACGCTTCTGTGACTGGGATGCAAGTGAAGAGAGATGTAACGTCGTACGAGACCATGGTTTCATCTGCCTCCATAATGACATCTCTCACCTTCTCAACAAAGTCCAGGGTGTTCTGGATGTGGTGTTCAGAGCTGCCCACCAACGGGTTGAGGATCAACAGGGATGATGGTAGATCTCTTGAAGCATGTGGGGACCACAGAATTTGCCAGGGACTCGTTGAAAATTGAGGTGAACACACACCTGTTAGCTGGTTAGCACAGCACTGCAGCAGAAGGCCATGATGCCGTCTGGCCCCGCTGCTTTCCTTGTCCTCACTCTCCTCAGCAAACGTTCCTGTCCTCGCCAAAAACCTGACCTATCACCCAGGTCAGGTTCTAATTCTAATCAGTCTGTTTTCAGATGCATGCATCAAGATCTTAAATCTTATCAAATCACCATATTTTTCTATTCCTGTAAACAGTGATTCAACAAAACTTATAGTAAGTAACCATTAACATTCAAAATACAACACATCATAACTATTTCAAAACTATGTGCAAATAAAACAACAACATACACATGTGAGTTCAGCTCAGAGGTATCAAAGCAGTCTGCTTAATTTCTCCACACTATAGGCCTATTTGTGAGAGAAAAATGCACCAAAAATTGCCCTCTAGGTTACTTTAAACTCACAGTGAAATTCACAGCTTCAGAGGGGCTAAGGAACATGTTGCTCACCGCTTCTCTGTCTCACAAAGCTGAACACACTGGTATTGGACTGCTGCAGATCTCTGGATGAAAGGTGAGAGGTTAGCCTGTGAGAGACCGAGCATTAGCGTGATCACAACGGTAAGTCTCTACAAGTTTTTTTCTTCCGAATAACACTCGTCTTACCGACGTTGCTTCTCTCAATAAAGTTTTCTTCCCAGGCAGTGAACAGCGGACGCTAATGTTTTTGTCACTTTTTACGGAATCAAACTCAAAGGTCAGTACTTCCACGCTTTAAACGCTGCACGCTCATACTCTCTCCCGCACTCGTTATATTATCCATTGTTGATCTGCACACAGCTGTTGCCACGAACGTCGCACTCGCTTACGTCATTGTCATGAGACAAATCACGGTTTTAGTAACGCAGTAACGCAGCGTGCTCACGGGAAAGTAACAGTAATCGAATTACCTTTATTGCAATAGTAATCCCTTTCTTTACTCGTTACTTGAAAAAATTAATCGGATTACAGCAATGCGTTACTGGCCATCTCTGCTCGCCTCTGTCAGTGCGCCCCAGGGCAGCTGTGGCTACAATGTAGCTTTCCATCACCAGTGTGTGAATGTGTGTGTGAATGGGTGGATGACTAAAATGTAGTGTAAAGCGCTTCCAGGTCCTTAGGGACTAAGTAAAGCGCTATACAAATACAGGCCATTTACCATTTTATCATTGGTGTAAATGTGTGGGGGTTTTTTTCTTCTGGGCTACATCTGCATCTGAGGCTGAATCACAGATGTTTCCTGTAATCCTGTAATCACACAAGCTTTAGGCAGTCCTTGCCAAAGTGGGTTAAAGAATTGATACCATTAACTGGCCCCCACACTCACTTAAACTAAATCCAACCAATCACCTGGAACATTATGTTTCAGTCCATTAGATGCCTGCAGGTAGCACCTCAGATTGTCCAGGAGTTCAGTTACTCCCTGGTCCATTAAATGGTAAATGGCATGTATTTGTATAGTGCTTTACTAGTTCCTAAGGACCCCAAAGTGCTTTACACATCCAGTCATCCACCCATCCACAGACACATTCACACACTGGTGATGGCAAGCTACATTGTAGCCACAGCTGTCCTCTGACCGGGCCCTCTGACCAACACCAGTAGGCAACGGATGAAGTGTCTTGCCCAAGGACACAACGACCCCGAGACTGTCCGACCCGGGGCTCGAACCGACAACCTTCCGATTACAAGGGGAACTCTCAACTCTTGAGCCACGATCACTAGGGGAGATCCCTAGGATACCACCTGTCATCTCATTAGGAGCATGACCCCAGGTAATCAGGCAAGGATTCAAGCATGTGGGGGCCGTACTAACTGCAAATTACCATTTTGAGTTGTTGTAATTAAATTTTGTGGATAAGCCCAACGCGTTATTTTTTCACTCTGATTTTTGGGGTGTCTTTGGACTCAGCTGTCTATATTTTGCTTTTCATTTTCATCAAACAATGTGGTACACTATAATTCCTAACGCATTACCCTGTAAAGATATCCAGCTTGACATTTTTACACCGAGACCTGGTGTTTTAAAAGTATTACTTTTTTTAGCAGTACAGAACAAAAACACTAATTGTCCTTTGCACTCTTCCTGTACAGGAGTGGAAAATGTCACAAATGTTTTATCTTAAATGCTGCTGTTCCTTCATTCCTGTCAGCTGATGACTGCCAGTTAGCCTCTCTGCAGTATTTACTACCTACTTTATGTTATTTCACTGAAAGAGATTGGCCCTCACATTATATCTCACCAGACCTAAAATACTTTCTTTTGAGTAAAAAAAGAATCTTTACTTTTATGTGACTGGATCACTGTGGCACTGACACACAATCTTTCATACTGTGACAATCGATGGCTCTCTCTGCTGTATTTGTGGGCGCTCTGGGCCTTTAACCACACAGTTCACAGTAATAAGTAGAACATGTATGACAATTTGATGAAACTGCTGTGTCTAAAACTATTCTCAGTAAATATTAAGACCTTGTATTTTTTTTCATCATTTACCACAAATAGTTTCAATGTTTTTCAAGCTGTTTTCTGTTTTTTCTGAAATACAACACAGCGTTAAGAAACCCTTAAATACGTATAATTGAAGGTTTCAGTGACCTACTGATATAAATCTGCTTTTAACTCCTGATAAAAGACAGATAACAAGAAATGTTCTGCCTAAGAAATGTAACTATTTTAATGACTTCTTTGAACTGTTCATTTTCTAGTTTGGCATGGTTTTAAAGCATACAGGCTCAAGTATTATTTTGTCGCATCTGCGGCAGATTTACTGCAGACTTTGATCAGGAAAGTGAGACGCCGAAGGAGAGGAAAGCGAGCCGGCGCACTCGTGCGCCTGAGGAGACGCGGAATCCGAACTGCTCTTCCTGGGATCTTCCTTTCCAACGTACGCTCACTCAGGAATAAGATGGATGAGCTGGCCCTGATGAGAAGCATGAACAGAGATTTTGCCTCCTCCTGTGTCTTATGTTTTACGGAGTCGTGGCTCTGTGAGGACATCCCGGACTGCGCACTCAAGCTGGAGGGTTTTCATCTGCTGCACGCGGACCGGCAGGCCTCGCTCTCTGGTAAGACCACAGGTGGAGGTGTCTGCTTCTACATTAATAGTGGCTGGTGCACAGATGTAACAGTGATTGCTCAGCACTGCTCTTCCTCTCTGGAATACCTTTTTATTCACTGCAAACCGTTTTATTCTCCGCGGGAGTTTGCTTCATTCATCTTGGCCGCTGTTTACATCCCGCCAGATGCGGATGTGCAGGCAGCTCAGTGCGCCCTCGCGGAGCAGATACTGCACATGGAGCGGACATTCCCGGACTCCCTCATTATTGCTCTTGGGGACTTTAACAAAGCCAATCTGAGCCAAGAGCTTCCCAAATACAAGCAGTATATTAAATGCCCGACCAGAGAGGAGAGGACATTGGATCACTGCTACAGCACGATCAGCGGGGCCTATCGTGCGGTGCCCCGCGCTTCACTCGGACTTTCTGACCACGTCATGATCCACCTGATCCCCACGTACAGACAGAGGCTGAAGCTCTCCAAACCTGTCGTGAGGACTAAAAAACTGTGGAGCAACGAGGCTGTGGAGGAGCTTCGCACGTGTTTGGAGTCCACAGACTGGGACACAATGAAGGCTGCTTCTAACAGCTTGGAAGAGTTTACGGACACTGTCACCTCCTATATCCACTTCTGTGAGGACAGCATTGTGCCATCACGCACCAGGGTGAGTTATAACAATGACAAACCCTGGTTTACTCCTAAACTCAAAAAGCTGTGGCTGGAAAAGAGAAAGGCGTTCAGAAGCGGAGACAGGGACTGCTACAGAGAGGCCAAGTACAGGTTCACTAAAGAAGTGGACATTGCTAAACATCAGCACTCCGAGAAGATGCAGCAGCAGATCTCAGAGAATGACTCGGCCTCTGTGTGGAAAAGTTTTAGGAATATCACCAACTATAAGCCTAAAACCCCCCACTCCACTGATGACTTGCTCTTGGCCAACACCCTTAACGACTTTTACTGCCGTTTTGACGAGCCGTCAAGCAGCCTTCACACCTCCAACGGCCCCAACAATAGAGACACTTTGGACACTCATTCCCCCACCTCTCCCCCCTCCATAGAGCCATCACCACCATCAAACACTTCACCTACAACACCTCCCTCCACACCCCACACCAAGGAGGATTTCACACCACCTTCTACCGCCACAACTCTTCATATTCATGAAGCAGATGTGAGGAAGCAGTTTAAGAGTCTGAATGCTCGAAAAGCTCCTGGCCCAGACGGTGTGTCTCCTGCCACCCTCAGACACTGTGCAAACGAGCTGGCCCCAGTGTTTTCTGGCATTTTCAACTCCTCACTGCAGGCATGTCATGTGCCTGCCTGCTTCAAGTCCTCTACCATAATCCCTGTCCCCAAGAAACCTAGGATCACTGGACTAAATGACTACAGACCTGTGGCTCTGACATCTGTGGTCATGAAGTCATTTGAGCGCCTGGTTCTCTCCTACCTCAAGACCGTCACGGCCCCCCTCCTGGACCCCCTGCAGTTTGCATACAGAGCCAACAGGTCTGTAGACGATGCTATCAACATGGCTCTACACTTCATCCTGCAGCATCTGGACTCCCCAGGAACCTACGCCAGGATCCTGTTTGTGGACTTCAGCTCTGCCTTTAACACCATCCTTCCAGACCATCTCCAAGGCAAGCTTTCCCAGATGAATGTGCCTGATCCCATCTGCCGGTGGATCACTGACTTCCTGACGGACAGGAAGCAGCATGTGAGGCTGGGAAAGAATGTCTCGGACTCCCGGACCATCAGCACCGGCTCCCCTCAGGGCTGTGTTCTTTCTCCTCTGCTCTTCTCCCTGTACACCAACTGCTGCACCTCCACCCACCAGTCTGTCAAGCTAATCAAGTTTGCAGATGACACCACCGTTATTGGACTCATTTCGGATGGGGATGAGTCTGCCTACAGGAGGGAGGTTGAACGTCTGGTGTCCTGGTGCAGCCACAACAACCTGGTGCTGAATGCCCAGAAGACAGTGGAGATTATTGTGGACTTCAGGAAGCACACAGCCCCACTCCCCCCCATCATCCTGACTGACACCCTCATCACCTCTGTGGACTCATTCCGCTTCCTGGGTACCACCATCACCCAGGACCTGAAGTGGGAGCCCACCATCACCTCCGTCATAAAGAAAGCCCAGCAGAGGATGTACTTCCTGAGGCAGCTGAAGAAATTCAACCTGCCAACACGGACGATGATGCAATTCTACACCGCAATCATCGAGTCCATCCTCACCTCCTCCATCACCGTGTGGTACGCTGGAGCCACTATCAGGGACAAACAGAGACTGCAGCGTGTTGTGCGCTCTGCTGAGAAGGTGATTGGCTGCAGACTCCCATCTCTGCAGGACCTGTACACCTCAAGGACACTGGGGCGGGCAGCTCGGATCACAGCTGACCCTTCTCACACTGGACACAGTCTGTTTGACCTGCTCCCCTCAGGCAGGAGGCTCCGGTCCATTCGCACCAGAACGTCTCGCCATAAGAACAGTTTCTTCCCCTCTGCTGTTGGACTCATGAACAATAACCATATGACTGTTCCCACCACTAATACATGACCCTACGCTGTGTTCACTGCATCATCTCATGTTTGGCACTGATCACCACCTGCACTCATGTATATATCCATCTACTTAGCACTTTTAATTCTTTAATTCTTATTTTTATGTCTATTTTAGAGTTATATGACAGTATGTTTGCACTAAGTACCGCAGCAATTTCCTAATGTTGTAAACCTGCTTAACATTTGGCAATAAAACCCTTTCTGATTCTGATTCTGATTCTGATACTGCTCAATAATTAAAAGAACACTTTTTTAAACTGGTTTTGGAATTTGGTAGACCTGTCTCACTATTGGTAGCACAAGGCCATACCTTGACTCTACAGAGGTTGCACAGGTAGCCCAGGTAGCTACTCTAGAAGAGCTAAACAGGGTTGTAGTAGTCTTTAAGCATTCAGCAGGTCCAGTATCTGTAAGTGATGGTCTTAGGAGGCATTTCCAAGGAGGACAAGGATGAGCCATTAGGTATCAGAATGTCAGACCCTTCAAAAATTTACTTACAGTTTTTTGAGCAGTATGTTTAATTAAAATTAATTTCATTTCAAATATAATATATAGCATCAAATCACAACAACAGTCGCATCTGTCTTAGCACTGGGTCTATGTCTATGTCATGTTCAGGTTTCATGTTTCATGTCTCAGGTTCTCTGGTCATCATGTTTTCAGGTTTCAGGTATTTCGGATTTAGTTGTTTTTTTAGCTTGTTCTTTGTTTACCGTCTGTTTTCTGCACCATGTTCAGCCGTCAAAAAAGGCTCGTTTTAGTTTAAGTTCAGTTCCGTCTCAACTGTGTGCGTTTGGGTCCACTCACCACTCCACACAGTCTGCCAGCGCAGACCTTGACAGCCTCAAGGCACTTGTCTATATTGTAAGGCAAAGACTGTATATTAATTCAAAGAGAACAGAGAAAACTCAAACAATCATATGACCCCCTATGAGCAAGCACTTTGGCGACAGTGGGAAGGAAAAACTCCCTTTTAACAGGAAGAAACCTCCAGCAGAACCAGGCTCAGGGAGGAGCGGGGCCATCTGCTGCAACCGGTTGGGGTGAGAGAAGGAAGACAGGATAAATGTCACGTCCGGTGTGGCAGACGTGTGGAATTGAAGATAGGACCCAAAATGCGGCAGCTCTGGTGCAGGTGAGTATTTATTGAACCGGAGTAGATACAAACAATAGAGGCGGGTGAACATGAAACTGGGAAACCTAAACTGGGCAAACTAACAAAACAAACCAGAAACGTAGGTGCAGGGAGGCACAGGAAAATCCACAGGAAGACGGACGGAGAGACGCAGGGAGACCGAGGGGAACAACACAGACGAACCAGCAACTAACAGAGGCAGACACGAGGTTTAAATACACAGAAGGATAACGAGGGAATGAGACACAAAAGGAGGGCACAGCTGGGACTAATCCGACCTGACGAGACAGGGGAAAAGTAAACTGAACACACTGAGATAAGACAGAGACCTTCAAAGTAAAACAGGAAACACATACACGTAATGACACAGACTCAAAAACGCAGACTAAACACAGGGATACACAGGCAGAAAAGAATGAACACTAACAGAGGAAGAACAGAACCAAAATTACAATAATAGAAAACACAAAATGCTGGGTCAAAAGGACCCAGGATCATGACAATAAAGACATGCTGTGGAAGAGAGACAGAGATTAATAACAAGTATGATTCAATGCAGAGAGGTCTGTTAACACATAGTGAGTGAGAAAGGTGACTGGAAAGGAAAAACTCAATGCATCATGGGAATCCCCCAGCAACCTACGTCTATTGCAGCATAACTAAGGGAGGATTCAGGGCAATGTTCCCTCTAATTTTTCATGTGTCTGAGCGAACACACAAACTCCCTGAGCGGTCCCTTGGACCACTGTGAGCGACATCAGACGTGTGCACTGTGGTCACGCCAGCATCGAATCCATCCAAGTTACATGGTTTATTAAAATAATCAAATTACAGCATTTACATTTATGTTAGACTACTTTTAATTAACAGCTTTAGCCCACTTACAATGAAAATTTAAAAAAAAATCTTGTTCATGACCTGTGTAGGATGTTAACACTATTGGAAGTAAAAATAACTTGAACTCCAATTTTAAAAACACAACTTTCTTTCTTTATTTTTTAAAAAGAAAGCTCTGACATGTATTATGACTCTGTGGTCTGGGAGAGAGTCCTGTAGCTCTCTGTCTGCAAAATATAGTATATAATGTCCAATGTTGGGCAATTAATTATTTAGTTACTTCTTCAAAAAAGTAACTCAGTTTGGCAAACAACAAATTTTTTTGCAGCTATTTTTTTTTAAATGCAGCCAAGGCGTTTTTAAATAAACATTTCAAACTATTTACAGAACAATCAGCTGTTCTGCATCAAATTTGATGCCACACAAATTATTTGTGCCACTCCAAAAAATAATTTCTGTCCACTATGAGATAAAGGAGAACAACAGCCTGATACCTGCAGGCCTGACAACAGGACATGTATCACTCCTGTAACACCTGTAACATTCAGCAGTCGCCTCATTGTTCTGACACACACAACAAAACTATTGACTACACTACACACTAACTACACACTAACTACACAAGATTTGTGCTAAACGTCGCAAATCTCTCACATCTCAAAACACCGCCGTCACTCCTAAAACTTCCTAAACAACTAAATGCCATGTTGCCATATCATTTTTTGATTGGTCGACATGGTACAAGGAAAGGGGGGGGGGGTTGTTTTGTTTTTGCTCACAGGCTTTCGAGCGTTTTCCTTATAAAACGCCGTTTTTACCGTTTCTTCCCGCAGTAAATATAAACAACGACAGTATTCAGGAAGAAAACCAAACATTGCATATTTTTTTTATCATAACTCTGGTTTTACGTGGCCGATCAACACAATTTAAAAACTGGTATAAAGTCCACACGTTTTCTGTCAATTGTTCCGTCTGTCCTGCTCACATCTCCAATGGTTGTACACGTTGTCATTAATGTGGCTTCACTCCACATCAGCCACGCCGCTTTGCTAGCTAAAACACCGGTGTCAGCACATAAGGACGCTGTCATAGCCTGTCAACCACGTTGAATAGCTGCATATATACGAATGTGAATCGCGTGATTGGCTGGACTATGGGATAAGGTGGCATCGTTCTAATCCCATACGGGAGCAGCCAGCCACTCACTGACTAACACTGCAAAACACAATTGTTAAAGTTTTAATTTTAATTTCAATTCAGGTTAGATTTTTTTTGTGCGCAACGCAGATTTTCTATACACAGAGACCGTGCCAGCAGTGCGCAATTGCGCACGTGCGCAGCTTAGAGGGAACGCTGATTCAGGGTCACCTGGTCCAGCCCTAACTATATGCTTTAGCAAAAAGGAAAGTTTGAAGCCTAATCTTAAAAGTAGAGATAGTGTCCGTCTCCTGAATCCAAATCTGCTCTCTCTTTCTAGTCCCTGTCAGGACTCTTGCTGCAGCATTTTGGATCAGCTGAAGGCTTTTCAGGGAGTTTTTAGGACATCCTGATAATAATGAATTACAGTAGTCCAGCCTGGAAGTAATGAATGCATGAACTAGTTTTTCAGCATCACTCTGAGACAGGATATTTCTAATTTTAGAGATGTTGCACAAATGGAAGAAAGCAGTCTTACATATTTGTTTAATATGTGCGTTGAAGGACATGTCCTGGTCAAAAATGACTCCAAGGTTC
Source organism: Pelmatolapia mariae (assembly GCF_036321145.2). Lineage (NCBI taxonomy): Eukaryota > Metazoa > Chordata > Actinopteri > Cichliformes > Cichlidae > Pelmatolapia > Pelmatolapia mariae. Next base: position 3,984,870 of record NC_086237.1, on the reverse strand, counting down.
CTCACAGTGTTACTGGAGGCCAAGGTAATGCCATCCAGAGTAAGAATCTGGTTAGATACCATATTTCTAAGATTTTCAGGGCCGAGTACAATAACCTCAGTTTGATCTGAATTAAGAAGCATAAAGCCATCCAGGTCTTTATGTCTTTAAGACATTCCTGCAGTTTAAATAATACAAGATATTACAAAGTTACAGAATATTAAAAAAAAAAAAAGCTCTAATAGACGCAAATAGTGCCAGTTATAAATTCCCCAGTATATTTCACAAATTAAATACATATGGTTGTTCTGACAGGGGGTGGAGTTGGGGGAGGGGGTGTAGATATTAATGATACTCCTGACCATAGATTTGAAGGTTTCAGTGAGTGTCGCTTTGCTGACTCATTCATTTCCACGCTCAGACCACATCCTTTGTACATATAAAGCTGAGCATCACAGTGAGTTTCAGTGCATTCAGCATCTGATCAAACAAGGGAAGAAGAAATGTCCTGCCTGAAGAATTTCAGTCTTTTCATCTCATGTGTGCTCCTCTTCATCATCCAGCCAGGTGAGTGATGTTTTCTATTGTAACTTAATTTACCTACTGGTAATTTTAATCTTCATGTAAACGAGCATAATGCAAAGTCACACTGCTGATTATCCTTCAGTGTTACAGAGCAGTTGGTGCAGTGTGTTTGTTTCACTCGTCTGTTCTTCATTTGATCATCATCTGATTTATGTGTCCTGATATTTTGTTTCTGTTTTAGGTCGTGGTTCTGAGATTATTAATGGGAAAGAAGTCAAGCTATACTCACTGCCTTTCATGGCTTATGTGAGAAGTGTGACTAAATCTTTGTGTGGAGGGACATTAATCCATCCACAGTGGGTGCTGACAGCTGCCCACTGCACTGGGTAAGAATCTGAGGTCTTATTTTCCTCAATTTAAAAAATAATGCAGTATTTATTTTAAAAGACTATTTGAAAAAACTCATTCTTTCTGTAACTACCCAGAGGTCACTACCCTCACCTGTGGTCACGAGCTCTGGGTAGTTACTGAAAGAATGAGATCAGGGCCAGAGCAGCAGAAATGTGCTTTCTGTAAACGGTGGCTGGCCTCTCCTGTAGAGAAAGCGTCATTCATTCAGTCATTGGAGAGAAGCTCAGCTGCTACTCTTCCACATTCAAAGGATCCAGCCGAGGTGGTTCAAGTATCTGGCAAGGATGCCTCCCAGGTTAGGTGACATACAGGAACCCCAGAATCTTTTTAATGGTCAAATAATACAAACTGCTATAATTATACATGCAAAGCTAATTACATTGAAAGGAGAGGATGAATATAGAATATTTAAAGCTGATTTTTCACTCTCTTGTAAGTACAATATCTGTACAGAGGTGTTCTAGAAAGTTTCATTTAAGATGGAATAACAAGCAAAAAAAAGTGTTGCACTCACTTGGGGCGATCGTGGCTCAAGAGTTGGCAGTTTGTCTTGTAATCGGAAGGTTGCTGGTTCGAGCCCCGGTTCCGACAGTCTCGGTCGTTTTGTCCTTGGGCAAGACACTTCACCCGTTGCCTACTGGTGGTGGTCAGAGGGCCCGGTGGCGCCCCAGGGCAGCTGTGGCTACAATGTAGCTTGCCATCACCAGTGTGTGAATGGGTGAATGACTGAATGTAGTGTAAAGCGCTTTGGGGTCCTTAGGGACTAAGTAAAGCGCTATACAAATACAGGCCATTTAAAAATGTCACAGCTACATACACATCAAACATTTTATGTACATTTTAATTTCTTCATTCAGCTTGAAGAAAACATGCAGATTCACCTATAGCTCAGTAACAGCCATAACCCAACCCATGTAGTAATGCACAATAATAAGGAAGCATGATTATTGTTTGAGAAACCACAGATCCACTAACCTTTTAAATATGTAAACCTTCATCACCAGATTGTGTTTTTTCTTTTACAGGAGTTATTGGGTGACCCTGGGAGCCCACTCCAGAAAGAACAACGAACATTCGAAGCAACTCCGATTCGTTGAGAAAAGTTTTCCTCATCCTAAATACTGTTGTGCAAAGTACGACAATGACCTCATGTTGCTGAAGGTAAGGTGATATATCAGGGTCTGATACCAAATGATGTAAATGCACTGCTTCTTATTTAGCGCCTTTCTACCCTCTCAGAGCACTCAGAGCGTTACACAACATGGTTTTTCACCCAAACACTTTTTTCTATGCTTAAGTGCTTTCTATGTAACACTGACACATTCACTCATACTCTAACTTATGCATCAAAGAGCGTCGTGGGGTTCAGTATCTTGCCAAAGGATTTCTGACATGCAGACTGGAAAGACCAGGGATCAAACACCAAACCAATAGATAACCTGCTCTACCTCCTAC